>NC_090819.1:139757898-140060739 GCF_000390325.3 Nicotiana tomentosiformis
GTCCGTTACCACATATAATTGTAATGGTGGCATTAATGACTGAGGATTCTTCATAACTACGATCAATGTCGATTTCCCTTCCTTATTTATAATAGTTTCATGAAACTTTCCTCTTTATGGTCTTCATATATTCCGTACCTATTTCTTCTTTTCCAGTTGTCAGGTTCGGTACCTTTTCTGGCGGAACACCGGGGGTATTCCGCTCGTGCCTTTTCAACTCTTTTAATTTACTTAACTAGATCTGCCTCGTGTCACCTTGTTGATGATCCACGTGCCATACCTTTTTTCTACCAATACAGATAGCCCCCCCACTTTCTGAATATTCTCAACTGAATATTCGGGAAGTGGTAAGTATTTATGGCGGGAATTTCTTGCTGGCTTTTCCCGATTATCATAATGCCTTATTCAGAATCGATGAGACATACATCATGTCCATTTAATGGTCAATACACGTGTCTCATTGTAATTGTCTCTGCAGTTTGCAGCGCCTTTTTAGGATTTTTTCTACGACTGCACCAGTCACGAAGTGACGGTTCCATAGTGACAGTTCATAATGACCAACTCTGATGACGGTTGCTTTCTCCAATAAATACTTCATCACTCTCAATTTCGAAAGTCCTTTCCTTCTTCCTTGCATTCATCTACCTAACTTCTCTTGTAGTTTTTCATATTTTCCCTGTATTTCATCCATTAAAGATGTCTTCTCATTCATTGAATCTTTTTTCGTCATCAGACCCACGTAAAGTGTTGATCGTTAATGAACTTCCTCCCTCTACAACCCCTACCATAAGTAGGAGAGGCGGTAGACTACGTAGTTTAGGTTCGTTGACAACTCGTAGTTCTACCCCTCAAAGTTGTATTGCTAAGCCATCGTCTTCTAGGACTAGAACACCCATAACTCATAGATCTTTTTCTAGAGGGAAGGATCATAATGAACCCATGCGAGAACCTACTGTTTTTGAGATTGTCCCACAAGAGCTCTCTTTTGTATCAAATCATGAAAGTATGAAAAAATAGGTTTCTTCCGTAGCTTCTCTTAACCCCACTGATCATTACCCTAGCTTGATTACCCCATGCTTTCTTTCCTTGGTTTGACGTGAATGCCATTGTAAACCTGATTTTTCAGTGATCACTCCTGGTGCTAACCAAAGAATCACCTCTTACCATGAAGGTTATTCCTTTGTTTATACCTATCCTTTTACTTTAGGGTTTACTCCTCCCATTGATCTTGTGATTATTGAGTTTTGCCTCTACTTCAATATTTTCCTCGGTCAAATAGGTCCCATCGTGTAGAGGGAAATTGTTTGCCTTCACTACTCTGGTTTAGTTTCCTCCCCTTTTACCTTCCGTCACTTGCTCCACTTATATTCTCCGAAACTCTTTCGTGAATGTGTCTTTTACCTTATGGATAGAAGTAAAAGGGTTTTAGGCAGCCCCGAGGATGACCGTGACCGTGGCTGGTATACTCGATTTGTTGTCGCCCCTACTCATGGGTTAGTGGGTGATGAAAACATTCCCTTCCCTGAAAAGTAAAACTTTGCACGTAAGTGTTCTTCCTCTTATTTCCTTACTTTTCTTGACGTTTTGATTTTCTTCACATGAGTTTATGTTCATTCATCAACCATGGAAGTCTTTGAAGAAATTCTTGACTTCATTGATTGGGTAGAAAAAATGTTGACCGCTGTTGATGGTAGGCTATAATTTTATGTTTTAGTCGCTTATTGCACTCTAATTTACTGTACTTTAATTGAGTTGGAGCTTTAATCGCTAGTGTTTTGCACTAATTGTATGTTTTATGCCTTGTCGGAGTGATTCCGATCTATGTAGATGAATTCATGCTATTTTGGAGCTTTGAAGTCTCAGTAAAAGCCCAAAGATTAAGTTGGGATCGTTTTCAGGGATCAACGGATGATAGTGCACTTTAAGAACTAAACGAAGAATCGAGCAGGCATAGTGCGCATTGTCCAATAAAATGCACATAACATTTAGCTCATAAATGCGTTTGGGCTCCCCAGTATATTGTTGGAAAGCTATTTAAACGGTCTACATCATTCATGTTTTACACATTCCCAAATTCCCAATTGATACTACCCAGGTGCGTGTCGTGTATTGGGCGCTCACTTGGGGCAGAACGGTGTGCAAAATGTGCGACCAAGTGCGCGAGCAAGTCCCTAGGTGCGTGACCACGCATGTCCTATCTGGGAAGAGTCCTATTTCGCTAAGAAAAGGGTAGTTTCGTCCGAGATTTGTTTTGGGGGCGGATTAAATACCCCAAAACACAATTTTTGAGGGACTTTTGAACATATTTCGACCTAGGGAGGCTAATGAGGAGTATGAAGAACACAAGCATAAGGATTTTATCATTCCTTCCTCACTTAAGATCCGGGTTTAGATTGTATTTATGTTTTGCTCTACTTTTATTTCATTTGTGAAGAACGTCTCCATGTCTATAGAGTAGAACCTTTTGGGTTTTGATGGATTTGGTGTATTGGTGATTGTTTGTGGATTATAACTCTATTTTTATGTATTTGAATCATTTTTTGAAAATTTAATTGTTGCATCTATATTCACTTATTCTTATAATCGAAAGAGGCATAACTTGTGATATATTTACATTATATTGTTGGTTGAGTTCATAGATTCTTCTAAGTAATCGAAAGAGGCTAGTTGAATCCTTGATTAAACCTAGTTAGGAGGGTAATCGGAAGAGGTTCTCCTAAAGACCAATCAATTACGAATTCTTGCATATTTGCATCGAGCTTAAATTGGTTCATAATGTGAGGTTGAGACTTAATCGAGAGAGGAGTTTCTACTAAACAATTGTATTGATAATTAAGTGAATTCGAGAGACTCTCTTGAACATTAGAATTGAATTTTCTAGAGTTAGATACCGAACAATTATCTTGCACCTATCCTATCAACCCATATTTTCTCCCATTGATAACTTCCCTGCTTACCTTTGTTGAGATTATCATTAGTCAATAGTTTTAGATTCTTAGTTAATTTCAATTCTTAATTATATAAACCTTAACTGTTGATCCTCCTGAATAGAAATCTAGCTACAAACTACGATAATACTATTTAACTCCAATCCATGTGGACACTATATTATATTATACTATATTTGACTAGTGAGCACAATTTATGTGTGTGTTTTGCGTCCGTCAAATTTTGGTGCCGTTGCCGGGGATTGGCAATCAATAGTGTTTGAAGTAGTTTGTGGTGCTAATTCAGGAATTAGCTTAAAGAAATCTTGAAGAGCATATTCTTGTTATTGAACTCTAAATGATGTGAAGTTGGAGTCAACCAACTTAAGAAAGCGGTTGAAGAGTTAGCAGCTGAGTATTATCAGCGGTGTGCTACATGTTTTAAATGCGGTGGAAATCATCTGTTGGTTGATTGTCAAGCAGTTAGGTATTCTTCCTATGGTTCATCTTTTGAACACTCTCACTTTGTCTCTAGTCCGTACAGGTATAAGGATTCATATGTGTATAATTCTAACTCTGGTTGGGATGAATACTTTTATTATGACTGGAATGAAAGCGAAGTGAGACAACCACCTCAAGTGGAGAATGTTAGTTTAGAAGAGCTTATGTATAAGTTCATAAATAAGGTGGAAGAGAGATTTACACACGATGATGAAGCCACTAACAACCTAACAATGCAAGTGAATCAATTAGTGAATAGACTTAGCTCTTTGCATTGTGATGGTGAATATATGGAAGAGATACCGTGTGAAAATGAGCCTACCCGAGATGATGAACATCTACAGAGAGAGTTTTCCACTCTGCAAGAGGACTCTGTTTCAACTGAAATGATTGAAAATGAGGTTTTGATTGATTATGAAGCAATACAAGAAGAGTTCAAACCCCCATCCACCTATCCACAGTTGCAACTTTTAGTATAAGAGAATGAGGAACAAATGGTCTTGGACTTACTATAGGAGTACTCACATGACCTTTCTTCTTTATTTTCTTATTCTAACCTTAATCGTGTGGATTTTATTTTTGGGGATTTATAGAAATATGCAGGGATTGATCTTGTGGATGAATGCAAAAACAAGTTGAGGATAATCCTACAAGAACAATCCACCGCTCAAAATGAGGCCAAGAAAGAAAGAAAGAAAGAGCGGGTCTTTCAAAATTCCCTAAAGGACTTTGGCCTAATGAGCTCCATAAAGAATCCCGAGGAGAGAAATCGAAAAATGCATTCATAATTAGGGGTGGAGTTCACAAGTTCTCGGAAATGGAAAAAGTCGAGGGGAGTCTTCTTTACCTCTTGCTTTTTATTTGTGTGACATGCGGACATACCACAATTTAAAGTGTGGGGTGGGGATGTAAATATGTAATTAACAATTATTTTCGTTTCTTGTGTGTGTTTTCGTTTCTTTTGATTGAAATTTTTAAAGTCGAATTTTTTTTTTATTTTCTTTAGGTAGTATAATAATTTCCCTTTGATTTTTCTTTGTGTCGCGGTTCTTTTTCAAGGGTTTTATTTGAAGTTTGAACCGGGTGTAATTAGTTTTTATATTATTTTTAGGAGTAGGAAACCTTGTGCTATGATTTGAAAAGAAAGCAATATATCTTGACTATATATTATGCCTTGAGAATAGTAAGTGCTTTAGTGTGACGCTTAGTCTCAATTTTTGACTCTTGTATAAGCACCTTAAATTGTATGATCTTAACTTTGCTTAACTAATTTTATTAGAGTGTCTTGATGAGTCTGATCCTGAGCGAGTTTTGTGCCATGTGTATGTGAGGCTTTGTGTATTCTATGCATTGAATTTGATGTCTAGAACGTGCCCCATGTGTTTGCAAAGTGAAATAGTAATTTAGTTCAGTCTTGGAAGTGATATAGGCATTTCTTTGTTGAGCTAGCTATATGCTTTTACCCACCAAATTTTTATGTATCTTAGTTAACCCCGTTGAGTCTATAATCATGTTTCTTTAGTAACCACATTACATGCCTTACCCTTTTATTTAAATTGACCATCTATTTGAACCATTTACCTCTCGTGAGCACTTGAATTTGGTGTGAACTTTGTAAAAGTTGAAGTGTGGGGCGGTTGGTTTGGCTTTTGAGTGGAACTATTAAAATAAGGAGAAAGGTGCACTGTTGTGAAAACGTATGAGCCACTTGAATAGAAAAAGGAAATGAAAAAAAATAGTTTATATTCATTGATAGTGGTAACTCTTGATGTATTTGTGCTTAAAGAAGTTGGGAGTTGACATATACGGATGTGAAGGTGGAGTTATGGTTTGACATAAGTGTGGGGTTTAAAGGTTTAAGTATATGTATTAAAAGTGCTAAGGGAGGTGTAGTTACTCTTATATCTAAATGTATCCTACCCGTCCCGCATCCTACATTACAACCAATTAAAGTCCTACTTGATCCTTGACTGAATAAGCTCAATTAGTAGAGTAGTACACTGCGGGCAAGCTTATGGTACATCATTTGTGGCACATGTGTTTCTGAGAGTGAGCGAATTCTTCCTAGCTTAAGTTCATAATTGTTCTTAAACTTTATTGTGTGTGGAACTACTCTCTATTCTTGTGTGAGGGCACTTGATTCATGAAGGAATGGTAATGTCATTAACCTCTGTGTTAGAGTAAGTGAGAAGGTTGTGAAAAATGCGTGGTGTTGTTGAGTCAACTCTTGAGGCGAGGATGTTACGGTCTTGTGCTTAATCTATTCTATTATTCTTGGTGTGATGCGTTAGAAGAGTTATTTAAAAAGGTCATGTCCATATAAAGTGCGGTTTGATTGCTCGAGGACGAGCAATGGTTTAAGTGTGGAGTATTGATGGTAGGCTATAATCTTGTGTTTTAGTCGCTTATTGCACTCTAATTTACTGCACTTTAATTGAGTTGGAGCTTTATTCGCTAGTGTTTTGCACTAATTGTATGTTTTATGCCTTGTAGGAGTGATTCCGATCTATGTAGATGTTGTGGAATGAATTCATGCTATTTTGAAGTTTGAGTAAAAGCCCAAGGATTAAGTTGAGATCTTGTTCGGGGATCAACGGATGATAGTGCACTTTAAGAACGAAACGAAGAATCGAGCAGGTATAGTGAGCATTATCCAGTAAAATGCACATAACCTTTAGCTCAGAAATCCGTTTGGGCTCTACAGTATATCGTTGGAAAGTTATTTAAAAGGGCTACAACTTTCATGTTTTACACATTCCCAAATTCTCAATTGATACCACCCAGGTGCGCGACCAAGTACACGATCGCGCACTTAGGGCAGAACGGTGTGCAATATACACGACCAAGTGCGCGACCAAGTCTCCAGGTGTGCGACCGTGCATGTCCTGTCCGGGAAGAGTCCTATTTCGCTAAGAAAAGGGTAATTTCGTGCGGGATTTGTTTTGGGGGAGGATCTATTACCCCAAAAACACTATTTTGAGGGACTTTTGGACATATTTCGACCTAGGAAGGCTAAGGAGGAGTTTGAAGAACACAAGCATAAGGATTTCATCATTCCTTCCTCACTCAAGATTCTGGTTTAGATTGCATTTATGTTTTCCTCTACTTTTATTTCATTTGTGAAGAACTTCTCCATGCCTATGGAGTAGAACCTTTTTGGGTTTTGATGGATTTGGTGTATTGATGGTTGTTTGTGGATTATAACTCTATTTTTATGTATTTGAATCATTTTTTAAAAATTTAATTGTTGCATCTATATTCACTTGTTCTTGTAATCGAAAGAGGCATAACTTGTGATATCGTTGCATTATATTGTTGGTTGAGTTCATAGATTCTTCTAAGTAATTGAAAGAGGCTAGTTGAATCCTTGATTAAACCTAGTTAGGAGGATAATCGGAAGAGGTTCTCCTAAAGACCAATCCATTACGAATTCTTGCATATCTTCATCGAGCTTCAATTGGTTCATATTGTGAGGTTGAGACTTAATCGAGAGAGGAGTTTCTACTAAACAATTGTATTGATAATTAAGTGAATTCGAGAAACTCACTTGAGCATTAGAATTGAATTATCTAGAGTTAGATCCCGAATAATTATCTTGCACCTATCCTATCAACCCATATTTTCTCCCATTGATAACTTCCTTGCTTACCTTTGTTGTGATTATCATTAGTCAGTAGTTTTAGATTCTTAGTTAATTTCAATTCTTAATTATATAAACCCCAACTGTTGATCCTCCTGAATAGAAATCTAGCTGCAAACTACGATAATACTATTTAACTCCAATCCATGTGGACACGATATTATACTATACTATATTTGACTAGCGAGCACAATTTAAGTGTGTGTTTTATGCCCGTTAGCTGCTCCCATGGATAAGAGATCCTGAAAGAAATGGAAAGTGAAAACTCACGGTAAATTTTTATTCCCATGGTTTCCCTTCTCTTTGTTTGTTCCTTTCTTTTAATACATATACTTTTTCCCTTTTTAGGGTTTGCCATTCATGGCATCAGCTCCGCTTTTGTTCCTTCTGCGAGGCTTTCTGTAAGCTTTGCACAAGAACATATTTTAAGTGTGTCTTCCTCAAAGAAGAAGAATGTTGAAGCCCGTGGGTCTGAAGATGAAGGGGATACCGAAGAAGATTCCTTAGTGAGGAAACCACGAGTCAGAAGGCGTGTGGTTTCAGATGATGAAGCCCATGTCTCTCAAGATCCCACTCCAAGTTCAATTCCTTTTAGTCTCGTTGATGAGATAGAGAATATCCATTTGGATAATCTTTGATGAAGATGCTGGTAATTTTGATACCCCCCCCCTCAAGTCCCATTGATAGGTTCTTTGCCCAAGGTTTTGAGGGTGAGGAAGTATTTGGTCATGTCTTAGAAGAGCCGCCACTTGCCTCTCTTCTGATGACGTTAGTTGCTCCCGCTGTTAATCCCCCTGTTTCTCCACCTATAGTCACCCCAATAGTTGCCCCCGCTACTGTTTCTCGTGAAGAAGCTGAGCCTTCTTGCGATAGATGGGGTATAAAGATAGTTCTAACTGAAGTACCCGATGGTGGAAATCTATTAAAGAAGTCTGGACAAGATGCTATGTAGTTAAAACCATTGCTTGGTCCCATGTAATGGAAAAAGCTCGAGTTTCATAGTTCCTTGACCCTGATGAATGACATCTTCCATTCTTCCCTCATGGTATATCTTTACTCTTTTTACTTTCCTCTCATTCCTTTTATGTTCTTAACTCCCCTTCTTTTGTCTTTGTATAAATCAATTCGACAGGTACAGAGCTTAGAAGAAGGATTTCTTAGACAGATCAGTAGATTATTGAGTTGCACACCGAGGCTGATAATTAAAAAGAGCAATTCGAAGGCCTTCAACTAGAGAAAGACGTTCTTGCTGAGGAGAAGAGAGCTTTAGAACAACAACTTATGATAATCACCGCCAAACTAGTAGTTTTAAAAGCTTCCTCCAATCAAGTTGAAAAAGACAATGATAAATTGAAATCTTCTTTTGCTGAACAACACTCCAAGGTAACTGAAGAAATAAGAAGCTTGAAAAAGCTTCTTAACCAAAAAGAGGTACACGCGGGTGATCTGGTACAAATGCTCACCCAGACTCAAGAAGACCTTTGTGCCTCATAAGAAAAGACTCAATTCCTTGAGAGTTCTCTTACTCCTTTAAAGGCATCTCATGAAGACTCAGAAGCAGAAAAAGAAGAGTTGAAAGCTGAAATTGAGCAGTGGGAGAAGGATTATGAGGCCCTTGAAGACATGTTAACACTTTGAGACAGCTGGGATTTCCTGAACACCCGCTTTGAGACCCTAACCGAAGCTACCCAGGAGGGTTTGACCTTAATGCTGAAATCGCAAAGGCTAAGGAAGCGATTGATCAAACTCAGCAACGTCAAAACATCTCAACACCTGAAGATTAAGGTTCTTAAGGTGATGGATATGGACTTACTCCTGATAAAGCTGACATTCAACCTTCTTCTTCTCAAGCTGGCCCTTATTCCCTTGTAGATGATGCTCCTTAATATCTGCTTTGGCTTTTGTGAAAGTGATTTGCCTTTGTTTTGGTTTTTGTTGAAACTCTTTTTCCTTTTTTGTTTTTGGAAGATTTTCTCCCCCCCCCCTCTCCCCCTCCATTTTTTGGGTAATGATATAAATATTTCTTTGCTGCATATTATGCTTTCTGTTCTTTAAGTTTTTGAGCTTATACTTGCATTAAGAATGCTTTAGTAGACCGCATATTTTAATATGCACGGATTTTTATAAAAGATGGCCCTTTTATATTAACAACACTGATGAAGATAACGTCTCATCTTCATATTGGTGGAAACATATGAAACATGCAGTAATTTGAGGAAGTCTTATTTTTTTGGACTTTCAAATAAATAATCTTATACATCATTCTCATAACTACTTTCTTTGTAGCAGGTTTATAAATACGGGTATATTTTCCCGTTATTAAATCTATGGCCTTAACCTAGAAGCTCGTGGGAGTAATTTGTAGGTTCTTTAACTCTTTACTGGCCATTTTTTCCGCGAGTTTGAATGCCTTTGAAATCTTGATATTTTCGTCAAGGGTTTCTTCAAGGGTTTAACTCTGGCTAAACTATGCATGCCTTTGTGGTGTACATATTCTTTCCTTGTATTTTCCGTATGCATAGTCCCCTCAGTGTTGGAGTATTGAAGTATGAAATCTCGAATACTGGATCAGCTCATTACTTTTTGTCCTTTTCCTGAAAAAGGAAATACATACGAGACTCGGAGGTAAATTTTTAGATGATGACTGCATAACCCTTCTTCCATCAGAAATATTGTAACCTAGACCGGGAATAATTAAGTATTCCGCGTGTCTTTCATGTCTAATATCATCATTTGGTATGGGCCAACTTTTTTCCTATCATCTAAAATGGTTAGTAAAACTTAAATGAATAAAATAAAATCGAACTTGCATGATACCTGACCGTGGGTATTAACCTGTTTTAGAAGTAATACTTCTTCAAATGGACTGCACTCCATGATAATACCTTGCCATCCATGGTTTCTAATTTGTACGCTCATTTTCCAGCAATGCCTTTAACTCTATATGGGCCTTCCCAATTTGGACTCAACTTTCCTACGTTTGCCGCTTTTGTTGATCGAAATACCTTTTTGAGGACGAAGTCCCCAATCTTGAAATACCTCAGGTTTGCCTTCTTGTTATAATATCGTTCATTCATTTGCTATTGAGCCGCCATCCGAATTAATGTTTCTTCTTTTCTTTCTTCAATCAAATTCAAATTTACTCGCAACTCTTCTTCATTTGTTGCCTCAGTTGTATGTGTATACCTCGTGCTTGGTTCGTCTATCTCAACTGAAATTGGAGTCTTCGTTCCATATACAAGTGAAAATGGGGTTTCTCCCGTGCTAGTTTTTGCCGTTGTTCGGTATGCCCATAACACACTCGGTAGTACTTCGGACATTTGCCTTTTAGTCACGCCCCAAACCTAGGGAGGCGTGGTTGGCACCCGGTGCCGTACTTGGCTGAGCGAACCACTCTGTAACTCATTTGTTTTTTTCTTCTGTAACTATCAAGGGCCAACATGGACACAACTCATAATGTATAATTATAAGTGGAAAAACTGTATCACTGAACCATTTTTCTTAAAACATGAATACATATGGGCCGTCAAGGCCTCTGACATACTATACAAAATAAACCTCTATCTACAAAGCCTCTAAGATTATTTGACATCAAATGGGACAGGGTACCGACCTACTCATAAGTTTGTAGAAAAACTCTGACACGATGACTCATATACTCGGCTGCACTCCGAATGAGGTGGAGTCTTACCGATCCTTTACTGAATGCCAATCTCGTCTACTATGAGGGCTCGTCAAACTGATTATCTATACTTGTAGGCATGAATACAACATTCCCAACAAAAGGACATCAATACGAATAATGTACTGAGTATGTAAGGCAGAACTGAAACATACCAGTAAATCAACATTAATTAAAGACATATAAGAATCAACCTAAATCTCTGAAGTGCCACCGTATATGCATACTTATTATACTTATATATATACAATGCTTCTCTTTGAGACTATTATCCATATCGTATGATGCATGACTGCCCAATTGATCAGTGGTAACTACCCGATCGGCCGTAGCTCGGTGGTAAATATGTAACTGCCCAACCGGCCGTAGCTCAGTGGTAAATATATAACTGCCCAACCGGCTGTAGCTCGGTGGTAAATGTATAACTGCCCAACCGGCTGTAGCTCGGTGGTAAATGCATGACTGTCCGATCGGCCGTAGCTCGGCGGTAAATATGTAACTGCCCAACCGGCCGTAGCTCGGCGGTAAATGCATAACTACCCGACCGGCCGTAGCTCGATGGTAAATGCATGGTTGCCCGACCGGCCATAGCGCGGTGGTAAATGTATGACTGCCCGACCGACCGTAAATAATAATACATAACTGCCCAACCAGTGGTAACTGAATATGCATGAAGATGCATGTATTACTATATTATAAACATTAACATCTTTATCAAATACCTCAATAGGGAATTAGATACATACTTAGACATGCTTAAATATCATTTTACAAGAATGAATAACATAGACATCCTTAACTAATAAGAGTAGAACCACTTATGGAATAACATTACGTTTACGTATCGTTACTTGGATTATACCAAAAGAAAGAAGGATTAGCCTTAACATACCTTTAATGTGAACAATCTTTTCAATTTTGCGACAAACCGTATGGAAATACACATCTACGTTCACGGCTTGTTCTAATACAAGGAGCGTTTCTAATCTCAAATCTATCTTTGTAGCTCAAATCCCTCTTCGTTTCTAATCTCCAGCAACAAGCATTTTCTTTGCTAAATGTATACATATATGTACATAAAACCACTTTGTGCTATCTTGATATGTCGTTAGACTCTTGTTTTTACTCCATCAGTAGAAATGAATCATATTAATATACTTAATTTCACAAGAGCAAGATAAGCATCTTGAAATATGGTCCAATTATTTATTTGTTTTTACATGGAGCAGATTATGTGCCTGCACATATGCATATATTTGTGTTGGTAAAATCCATCCAAAAATATGAATAAGTACAAAGTGGGGTCCACCTCACTTTAATTACCCCAATTATCCACATAATTAAGAATTGTCTCAAATTACTTAAAATTTTACTTATTTTTTATATACTTTATACATCATACTATCATGGTCATATGGTGCCATATAAAATAAATACATACACTATTATTTTTATTAAAACATCCATGTAAAAAATACATACATACATATATATATATATATATATATATATATATATATATATATATATATTCTCAACTTCTAATTTTTCTAATCTCATATAAAGAGTAAAACATTTAGTACGCTTAATTCTTAAAATGGTAAAAATATAACCTTCTTTTCTCCTGAGAAAATAATTTCTATCTTTACAATAAAGAAAATCTCATAAACTTCTTCATATTATGTGTATAATTTACCATATTCGAAAATAGTAATAATGGTACTATCCAAAATTATACTTATAAAACTTTTACTAAAATACTCCATTTAAAATAAAACACCACATTAACATAATATCTAACAGTATCAATGTTGTTAAAACTTATAGAGTCTTACGGTCACAAATCCTCTGTAAAAAAGTACGGGATGTAACACTTTTGACTATTCCAATCGCTTTTTTAAGTTGTCGACGATAACCTTATTCGTTGACTTAGTTTTCTCGTTAGCCACTGGGTGGTAAGGTGCCGAAGTGATCCGTTTAATCTGCCAGCTTTGAAAAAAATCAGTAACTTTCGCACCTATGAATTACGTGCCATTATCACAAATGATCTCCTTTGAGATTCCAAATCAACATATTATATTTCTCCAAATGAAACCCATAACTTCCTTTTCTCGTACATGTTTAAAGTCACCTGCTTCTACCCATTTTGAGAAATAATCCGTTAGAATTAAAAAAAAACCGTATCTTTACCTTAGCTTGAGGCAATGGTCCTACGATATTCATCCTCCATTTCATGAAGGGCCATGGTGATATAACTGAATGCAACAATTTCGCCGGCCGATGCATATTATTATCATATCGTTGGTTTTTTTTGCACTTCACTACAAAGTTTTATGCTTCCTCGTCCATTTTTGGCCAATAGTATCCCGCTCTTATCAATGTATTCACCAACAATCTCCCCCCGACATGATTGCCACAATGCCCCTCGTGTACTTCTCTCATGACATATTTCATTTGTTATGGTTCAAGGAATTGTGCTAAAGGTCCACCAAATATTTTTCTATATAAGTTTCCACGAATTAAGCAATACTGAGCAGCCTTCAACTGTAACAATCGGGATTTCCTTTTCTCCTCAGACAAAATACCATACTGCAAAAAAGTCCACAAATTGGTTTCTCCAATCCTAAGTTAAATTATTAAAATTGACCTCACTCTTGGTTTGGTCGAGGGATAAATGGAATAAATGTACCCGAACAATATTTTCTGCATTTGTTGCCTCAGCTAGAGACGCGAGATTCGCCAATGCATCTGCTTCTGCATTTTTCTCCCTGGGTATTTGTACAGCTTTCCATGTCTAGAACTGCCTAAGTAACTCTCGTACCTTTCGAGGTACTGTTGCATTCGTGTCTCTCTTGCCACGTAAGTCCCCTGCATTTGATTGACTACTAGCTGTGAGTCACTTTTGATCACGATTTGTTCAATATCAAGCTCCTGTGCGAGTTCCAAGCCTGCAATCACAACTTCATACTCTACCTCATTGTTAGTAATTGGGTAATATTTTACCGCATGTCTTATTATTTCCCCCGAGGGTGGAATTAAAACAATCCTCAAACCTGCTCCTTTAACATTTGAGGAATCATCAGTAAATAAGGTCCAAGTCCCGGGATTAGCTCCGGTAAATATTCATAGCTCTTTTTCTGCTTTAGGAACAAGCTTGAGCTAAAATCTGCTAACACATGAGATTTTATAGCAGTTATAGACTGATATATAATATCATATTCACTGAGTTCTATATCTCATTTAGATAACCTTCCTAATAATTCTTATTTATGCAATATATTCCTTAGTGGAAAAGCAGTTATAACATAAATATGATGACATTGAAAGTAAGGTCGTAACTTCCTTGATGCCTTAATTAAAGCTAAAGCAAGTTTTCCTAGGTGAGGATACCGTGTCTCAGTATCTAGTAAAGACTTACTAACATAATAAAATGGAGATTGTTTCCCTTCATCTTCACGTACCAATACCCCTCTTACCGCTACTTCTGACACAACAAGGTAGATGGGCAATCTCTCTCCTTCTTTTGATTTTTCTAACAGAGGTGGATTTGATAGATACGTCTTTAAGTCCTTCAGAGGTTGTTGGCACTCGTTAGTCCATTCAAACTAACTTTGCTTTTTCAATACTGAAAAGAACTTAAAGCATTTTTCCGATGACTTGGATATAAACCTTCCTAGAGCAGCTATTCTACCTGTTAATCTATGCACTTATTTCTTGCTCGTGAGTACATATGGTATTTCTTCAATAGCTTTGATATGTGCAGGATTTACTTCAATACCCCTGCTAGAAATAAGAAAATCTAAAACTTTACATGAAGCTGCGCCAAAAGCGCACTTTTCCGGATTCAACTTCATGTTGTACTTGCGGAGAATTTCAAAGGTCTCACCCAAATGTTGAAAATGATTCCCTGCTTGTGTTGACTTGACCAACATATCATCTATGTAGACCTCCATAGTTTTTCACAGGTGTTCTTGAAATATTCTGGTCACCAATCTTTGATATGTGGCTCTAGCATTTTTCAAACCAAATGGCATGACTTTATAGTAATAAGTCCCCATGTCTGTGATTAATGAGATTTTTTCCTCATCTAAAGGGTCCATTTTTATTTGATTATAACCAGAATAAGTATCTAAAAAACTTAAAAGCTTATGACCTACGGTAGAATCAATTAATTGGTCTATGTGTGGTAAAAGAAATGAATCTTTAAGACAAGCCTTATTTAAATCAGTATAATCTACATAGACTCGCCATTTTTCATTCTTTTTTTGAACCCCAACAATATTAGCTAACCAGTCAGGGTACTTTACCTCTCATATAGAATCGATTTTTAGAAGTTTTTGTAACTCATCCTGGATTACTTGATTTTTGAAGGCCCCTTGCTTCCTTTTCTTTTGTTAGACAAATGGATGTAACAGATCCTCATTTAGCTTATGAATCATCACCTCTGGTGGTATACCTGTCAAATCTGAATGCGACCAAACAAAGCAATCTGCATTAGCACGTAAAAATTCAATGAACTTACCCTTCATTTCTTGGCTCAAATTTGCTTTGATGTAAACTTTTTTTATCTGGCCAGTGGACAAATAATATCACAACTTCGAGCTCCTCCATGGTAGTTTTGATGTTCTTGTTTTCTTCTGGCTATTGGATCACATCATGTCATGAATCCACATCAATATGACCTTGTGTGTTTTTAATTGAGGCATGGATAAAAATGTCCCCAACTGAATTCTTTAATTGCTATTTCGCGTCTGCATTGTTGGCTATTGTATTTGCAATCACCATTGAATTAATGCTCCGTAAAGCCTGTTGATCTCCCTGGATTTGTCGGATCCCCCAATGTGAAGGGAATTTGATAACTTGGTGCAACGTGGATGGGACAACATCCATATCATGAATCCATGGCCTTCCCAAGATTATATTATAGGCCATGTACGCGTCTATTACCTGGAACTTTGTCTCTTTGACGACTCCTTCTGCAAACGTAACCAGTACAACTTCTCCTTTCGTAACGACGCTTGAATTATCAAATCCAGATAAAGACCATGTCTTTGGTATTACATTATCCTTAGCTTGCATTTCATTTACCACTCTCAGCAAAATGATATTTACTGAGCTACATGGGTCAATTACAACTCGTTTTACATTAATATAATGTACAAGTAAAGATATTATCAGTGCATCGTTGTAAGGAATCATCAAGCCATGTGCATCTTCGTCATCAAAAATTCTATTGTCACCTTCCAAGACTTGGGGAACTCGTATCCCGTGAGTGACAATGACCATTGATGTCATTTTTGCAGCCGTGTATGTTACCCCATGGACTTCATCTCCTCTAGTTATGATGTTTATCATTTTCTTTAGTGATGGAGGCTTTGGGGGTTCTTACCTGTTTTATGTATGATTGTCTCCCTTTCTCACTAAACAGATCAGTAAGATAACCTTGCTTCAGTAGATATTCAACTTCCCCTTGCAAAAGCCTGCAGTCTGCTGTTCTATTGCATGGTCATTATGAAACTCGCACCAAAAATCTGGGTTCCTTTTGTTTGTATATGATGTCATCTCTTTTGGCCATCGTACCTTACCTCTCATTCCTCTTAGAACAATTACCAATTCAGAGGTGCTGACGTTAAAGCTATAATCTCTTATTCTTGCTTAAGTGTTGGAATCGTTGTTTCGGGCGTCTCACTCTTTTTTGGATCTGGAAGAAGAACTCACCTATTTTACCTTGATTTTTAATCAAATCGTGCATTCTCTTGTTTAGGTCAGGAATCTCTCCCCGCATGTCCCATGTAAGGTTCATACCTGTTTTTACCAGATCTTTTCTATGATTTCGAGCGTCTTGAACCTAGTCTTTCATATACCCTTGATGTGTAATCGTATCTTCTTCTATCCGCAGCTTCGTGCTGTATCGATTGTACACATCATTCTAAGTTGTTGCTGTATCGATTCTTTCAGCTTTCTCGTGGCTTCTGAACTTTTCTCGTTCAAGTTGCTTGCAAATGCCATGGCCTCCCAGTTATCAGGTACTCGCGGCAAAATCTTTCTCTCACGTTGGAATCTATCAACGAATTATCTGAGCAATTCTGTACTCCCTTGTTTAACTTTGAATATATCCTCCATTCTTTTCTCAACTTTCTGAGCCCCTAAATGCGCCTTTATAAATGAATATGCAAGCTCAGCAACAGAATCAATGGAGTTTTCAGGTAAGAGTAAGTACCATGTTAATGCCCCTTTTGTGAGAGTTTCACCATATTTCTTAACCAAAACTGATTTAATTTGCAGCTTGGTTAAATCATTGCCTTTCATTCCTATAGTGAATGCAGTAACATGATCCCGCGGGTCGGATGTCCTATCATATTAAGGAATATCAATCATTTTAAACTTTTTTGAAATTGGCAAAGGTGCTGCACTTGGATTCCAGGGTTGTTGTGAATACTTGTCAATATCCACACTTTTGATCATAGGAGGCACGCTTTTGTTCTATACGCTCATTTTTCTCCTTCAACTGTTTCTGCAAAGTTAGTACTAAACTTTGTAAACTAGAATTATTTGGTGTCCTCAGTTGCGAGATTCATTGGACATCTCTCCACTTCCAGAGCTATCGAGTCCTGAACGTGGATTTTCCAAGGTGGTATTAACTGGTGGTAGAGTTTGTGCTGCGTTGGGTAATGCTCTAGCAAAAGCTTGTAGTGCTTCGTTCACGTGTTGCGCAATCAACTGCTTCAAAGCATTCCGCTCAATGGTCTGATCACCTCCATGTTGTCCATCAGTGCGCGAAGCAGACCTTTCAGGTGAACTTTCTCATGAGTGTTGAGGAGTAGCGGTGGGTGTGTGATATAGTGGAGTTCCACCTTGTTGATTCAGCTGGTTGTTGTCGTTACCAGTAGACATATTTTTTTGCTAAAAATAAAGTTTGGAAAGTGAACAAATTATCAGTCCGGCAACAGAACTAATTTGTTTAACACAAAAATAGATTTCTCGGTCAAAGTTAGTATCAAGAAGAAATCGGTTTACTGATAACCAAAATTATTTCACTTTCTTGGTAATTTTAAGAATAAAAAGAATAATGGAAATAATAGACAAGGAAAGAGAACTTAAAGTAGACCGCTAATCTCTCCCAGAATTGCAGTTTGAACCTTTTGAATAAAGTAAAAGACTAATTGCATATATTGATAAAAATTTAGATGCCTTTACAAATAAGGATTGGGACCTTATATAAGGGTACATAATTATAATGGTTTCCATACTTAATTATGGCTTGTTAATGACATTAATTGCCTTGATTATCTATTACCACATATAATTGCAACAGTGGCATTAATGACTGAGAATTCTTCATAACCACGATCAATACCGATTTTCCATCCTTATTTATAACCGATATGTTATGTGTCATGTTGTATTTTGATGATCTACCAAACTTAATGGTAAGAACCAGATGGGAAACTTGTTACACATCCTCAGGGCTCAAGAACAACAAGTCTCAAGTCGGTCACAAGTTCCAACAATCAGAGTCAAAGAGACGTTAGAGGAAACAAATGTACATCAGTTCCCTTGCTGACTGTACCAGTCAACTGATCACAACTATAAAGTTGCTACAACTGTTCCTCTGCACACGTGCAACAGTGTGAACTGTGCAACAACAACTTTCTGGGACATGTCTTGTACCAGATATTTCTTGGATCATCGAAGTGACATCACTTGGATATTATTAACATGAAGAAATGAAGAAAACATACACTTGCACATTCGAGAATTAATCAAATCTTCTCTCAAATGTGTTACCATCTTGCAAGTGATTTCCAGGCTTCAAGAACAAAGAACAACATAACGAAGGACTCGTTTCCAGCATTGTGTTATTATATGTCCCTAGTTGTGTTGCACCTTTGTTAGAATGATTTACTTGTAATTCCTACTTAGCTTAGCTAGAAGCATTGTGTAGGAAACCAATTGTATAACCATAAACCTTGTATTTGTGTCTTGGCTAAAGTTAGTCGAGTTGTGAACTTTGTAATAGAGTTATTACAAAGAGGATTTTAATAGAGTTATTACAAGTGAGTGAGTGATTAATAGTTTAATTCCTAGGTTACAATAGGTTGTAATCTAAAAGTTGCTCAGTTAATGAAGTTGAAATCCTACAAGTGTAAGTTGTGGTCTTTAATCCCGTGAGCTGGGAGTTTTCCACGTAAAACTTTGTTGTGTTATTTCCTTATCTCTTATTGTGCGTATTCCGTGGGAACTGATAGAGAACTTGGTTCTGTATATATTTTGGTGGACTCTAAGGTTCTATCAGTTGGTATCAGAGTAGGTTCTTTCTATCAGGCTAACACCTAGAAAGGATCCAAATAGCTGCTCCACCAAACTTTGAAGAAGGTCAATCAACCTATAGACCACCAAGATTCAATGGATAGTATTATGGATGGTGGAAGACAAGGATGCATGATTTTATCATGGCTGGAGATTCAGAGCTCTGGGATGTTATTTGCGATGGACCCTTCGTCCCTATGAAGACCACATACGAACCAACAGTGACAGTTCCTAAGACAAGGAAGGAATACAACAATGCTGACCGCAAAGCAATAGAGAAGAACTTTTGAGCAAAAAAGATCCTCGTCTGTGGTATTGGACCAGACGAATACAACAGGATCTCTGCCTGTCAATCAACCAATGAGATTTGGGAAGCTCTCCAAACGACACACGTAGGAACAACTCAAGTTAAGAAGTCGAATATCGACATGCTCACCACTGTGTATGAACTCTTCAGGATGAAGGATGATGAATCCATTCAAGACATGCACACTCGATTCACCTCCATCATCAATGAGCTTCACTCTCTGGGAGAAATCATTCCAAGGAACAAACTCGTCAGGAAAATACTAAGTGTACTACCTGGTTCTTGGGAAAGTAAGGTCAATGTTATCATTGAGGCAAAGGATCTGCAAAAGCTGACCATTGATGAACTTATTGGAAATTTGAAGACATATGAAATGAAGAAAAAGAAGGACCATGAAATAAGAGAACCCAAGAAGGAGAAGAACCTGGTTTTCAAGGCTAACAATAATGACTCAAGTGGTGAGGATGCCGATATGGCTTACCTGACAAAGCGATTTCAGAAAATAGTTCGCATGAATAGAGGTATTCCAAAAAGGGGCGGCTCCAACAAGCCAAGAGGATATGACTTATGTCATAAATTTGGAAAGCCAGGACACTTTATCAAGGACTGTCCTCTCATCAAGCAAGATCAGTACAAGCATAGCATAGACAAAGCAGCCAAGAGGAACTTGGTTCCTGACAAAAGATCCAAGAGAAAAGAAGCCACTAATAATGTTGTGAAACAAGCTCTTACTACATGAGGAGATTCTTCCAGCGAATCTGGAGAAGATGATACACAATGTGATACCTCCATGATGGCAGTTGAAAGTAAAGCAGTTGAATATGACTCTATCTTTGCCCTGATGGAAAAATCTGACGATGATGAAGATAGTGATGATGATGAGGTAAACTTTCTAGACGTTCAAAGAAATCTGAAGTATTACTCTCAGAAAAAGCTTATATCTTTGGCAAATGTTTTAATTGATGCTTATCACAATCTTATAAATGATAAAAATGCTTTAACTATGGAACTAAGAGAGGTAGAAAATGAGAGAGATGATCTTGTAATCTTAGTGGCTAGCGTAAAATAAACCATCGAGGATCTAATGAAAGAAAAGAATGTTCTGATTAAAAAAATTGAATACGTAGAAAATGAGAGAGATGACTTGTTGATAATAGTCATGGACCTAAAAGAAACTATCATGTCCCAAAATCTCACATGTTGTGATGGAGCCTATCTCAATACTAGGCAAGCCAAAAATCTCAATAAACCACCATATCTATTAAGTTTGAGAACAAAATAATTAAATTCAGGGGAATAAACTCACAATTTCAAATATAACACTCCCAAAATCCGGTGTCACTGAGTACATGAGCATCTAATATGAATACAAAGTCTGACTGACAAAATCACTATCTGAAAATATAGAACAGTACAATAATTAAACAGGAAGGGAATCAAGTCTGCGGACGTCAAGCAGCTACCTTGATAGTCCCCAATAGAATTAACTTCGAAATCAAGCAGCCACCGTATCCGGGAGCACCTGGATCTGCACACGAGGTGTAGAGTGTAGTATGAGTACAACTAACTCAATAAGTAACAAGACTAACCTCTGGGCTGAAAGTCACGATGAGCTCCGCAGGTACAGTTCAATATTAGTAATGGTACAAAAAATGTAGGCATGCGTTCAAGTTTAACAGTTAAACTCAGTACAAGTGAAATAGATCAATACTGCATGATATGAGGTATATGATATCTTAGTAGTAAGACCTCATATAAATACTGGTCACAAATTATTCGGTCACTCGATACTTTTTATGACCAATCCAGCCCAGGGGTGTTCCAACCCGTATATAAATACACATCGACTGACAGTCAGTCACTCAGTACCGTATTAGGCCAATCCAGCCCTGGGGTAATTTATCCCCAAATGTAAATGATACGGACAAGATCCATGTCCAGGTGAATTCAGTACAATATAAATCAGTAAGGCAAGTCCATGCCCTGGGAAATCTATCCCGAATATATATAATCATCTACGCTCACTAGGGGTGTGTACAGACTCCGGAGGGCTCCTTCAACCCAAGCGTGATATAAAGCCTATATGGCCTACTGCAGGCGGGTAGTCCCGATCCGTATAATAACAAAGCCTATAAGGCCTGCTGCAGGCGGGTAACCCTGATCCATAAAATAGTAAAGCCTATAAGGCCTGATGCAGGCGGGCAACCTCGATCCATATAATAATAATGTATAAAGCCATTCTGGCATACTGCAGGCGGGCAGCCCCGATCCATTTATTGATAACATATATAAAGCCAATATGGCCTGCTGCGGCGCGCAGCTCGATCCCATAAATATCCTCACAATAGATGAATATGACTGAGTGTGAAATGTATATTTTTGAAACAATTAATTCAACAGCAACATGACCCCATGGGTCCCAAAATATTGTCATATAGCCTAAACACGATATTTAATAAGAGTCTCGACTCAATTTCTCTAACACGTAGAACATGTTCAGATAATAACATGATTCATTAATTTAACAACTGCACAAGATTTATTCAAGACACAATTTATGTGGTGCACGTCAACATGCTCGTCAACTATCGTGTGTGTCACCTCCAAACAATTTATATCATACCAAATTTCGGGGATTCATACCCTAAGAACCAAGTTTAGAAGTGTTACTTACTTCAAACCGTGTAATTCTTGATTTCTTCCATTTAAATCTGAAATAAATGATGAATATAACCATAGAATCATAAAGTATAATCACTTTCAGATATAGAACACTTACCCCAATCCATATGGTGAAAATCGGCTAAATAATCGAATCAATCCGAGTTTCATAGCTCCAAATATATTAAAAATGGCTGAAACCTCAAAATATAGCTACTGCCTATGTATTTACTCTTCGCGATCGCGAAGCACAACTTTTCTCAGCCCAAATTTTGCCTTTCGCGATCGCGGAAAACGCTTCGCGATCGCGAAGAACAAGTGCCCAGCTCTTCAAGACAGCCTCTAGTATAATGGTCATAACTTTTGTACCAAACTCCAAATTGTAAATGGTTTAACCTTCTGAAAACTAGACACCAAGGGCTATAACTTTCATTTGTTGCTCATCTCCCAATTCCTTGTAGATTGTGAGACAAAAGTTTCCAAAGTCAGCCCTGTGTAACAGAGATTTCTAAACTCTTCCTAGATAGCCTATAGTATATCCAACATAACTTTTTCTACACAACTCCAAATGATGAATGGTTTACCTTTCTGAAAACTAGACACAAAGGACTACAATTTTAATATTTAAATAATCTCCAAATTTCTTATAGATTGCGAGATATAAACTTTCAAATTCGGGGTTAGTTCAGTAGAGGTTTGTTCAACGCAGCTTCCGCGATCGCGATTCACAAGGCCCCAAACTACTGTTTACTCTTAGCGAACGCGACCTGATGTTTGCGATCGTGATTCACACCTCTATGGACAAAAAACAACAATTTAAAATGGCCTAGAAATGGTCCGAAACCACCCCGAAACTCACCCGAGCCCCTCAGGACCTCAACCAAATATACCGACAAGTCCTAAAACATCATACGAACTTAATCGAGGCCTCAAATCACATCAAACAACGTTAAAACCACGAATCATGCCCCAATTCGAGCTTAATGAAACTAAGAAATTCCAACATCTACATTCGATGCCGAAACCTATCGAATCAAGTCCGATTGACCTCAAATTTTGCACACAAGTCATAATTGGCATAACAAATCTATTCCAATTTTCAGAATTAGATTCCAACCCCGATATCAAAAAGTCACCCCCCAGTCAAACTTTCCAAAAATTCAACTTTCGGCATTTCTAGCCTAATTCCACTACGGACCTCAAAAACATTTTCCGGACACGCTCTGAAGTCCAAAATCACCATACGGAGCTATTGAAATCATCAGAATTAAATTCTTAGGTCGTTTACTTATAAGTCAATATCCGATCAACTTTTCCAACTTAAGTTTTCAATTCTGAGACTAAGTGTCTCATTTCACTTCGAAATCCTTCCTGGCCCGAACCAACTAACCCGATAACTCATGAATCATTTGTAAGACATAAATATTTGTAGTAAATGGGTGAACGGGGTTATAATACTCAAAACAACCAGTCGGGTTATTACAGAAATAATAGAGGAACTAAAAAGAGAAAATAATTCTGGGATTCTCCAAAAGGGAAAGGAAGTTGCAAGTGAGGCACACTTTAAGCTTGAAAATGAACTCGAATCTGTGAAATGTAGTCCGTGTGCTGAACTTGAAAGAAACAAACAACTTCAAGAAGATCTAGGCAGAGTTAGAAATAACATAGAAAAATCACTAAAGAGGGTGTGGTCCTCTGATACAATTACTGCCATGTATGCAAGCAAGGGTGGGAACATGCAGGGAGTCGGATTCCAAATGGAAAAGATTCCATACAATCTACATAGCAAGTATGTTACTGTCCCTGACAACTAGCTTTGCACTCACTGTGGCAACACTGGACACTTTAAAGAAAACTATAAGGCTTGAATTCAGTCCAAACAGAAAAACAAGGTGTTTGTTGAAAAGGTAACTACTGCTAAGGAACCTGGTCCCTCTGTTCAAAAACGTGTATTGCCTGCCTAGACAAAAAAAAGTTTAATTCACCTTTTTCCTCACTACAAGTTTGGGTTCCTGTCACGATCCAACTGGAGGGTCATGACTAGCACCCGGGCCATACTTTCCGAGCACCAACGTACATTTTATCTAACCTTCCTTATTATCTTTAAGGGCCGACAAGATCAATATAAATAGTAGACATGGATCATGAACATCCAACAATGAAAGATAATGTCATGAACATACATAACATGGGACGACAAGACTGTCAAGAAACTATATATAAGGTACGAGCTACCATACTGCCATGAAAGACTATACAACAAAAATCAGCCGACAAGGCATTCCAAACCATACATAAGTCGACACCTGTCTATGAGCCTCTAAAGGAACATAAGTGCTACAACATTGCCGGAACACGGCCCCGACATACCCATAATGTCTATAACAAAAATGCATACCAAGACCACGACAAGTCCGGAGAAGGGATCTCGCCAATAACCGCTGAGCTGGACAGCCTACTGTGGTGGGGGAGCTACGTCTACCTGTCTATCAGGACCTGCAGCACGACATGCAGCGTCCACAAATAAAAAGGACGTCAGTACGAATAAAGTACTGAGTATGTGAGGCAAGAAAGCATAAGTAAGAACAGTAATGTAAACAGGGATAGAGAATATACAACCTGTGACATCTGGGTACCTCTGAGGGCTACTGACATGAAATACATGATACATACATATATATACATAAACTTTTAAAACATACGCCTTTGTGGGCATCACCATCATCATATCGTACCCGGCCATAATAGGCTCGGTAAAACGTACCCGGCCATCATAGGGCTCGGTAGAATCGTACCCGGCCACGTGGAGCTCGGTAAAACCCAACTGATCAGTGGTTGCACAATAGGTGCCATACCCGGCCGACTATAGCGCAGCTCGGTAGAGTAAAATAGATACATATATATGATGCATGCTGGACTCATTGGAATCACATTTTGAACCTTTCGGAGTGACGTAAGGTTGGTATCCTTTGTACACGTTATTAGGAT
This sequence comes from Nicotiana tomentosiformis, assembly GCF_000390325.3. NCBI lineage: Eukaryota > Viridiplantae > Streptophyta > Magnoliopsida > Solanales > Solanaceae > Nicotiana > Nicotiana tomentosiformis. The sequence continues at coordinate 139,782,915 of NC_090819.1, forward strand.
TAACTCTTCATCAAGAATCTTATAAGAATCAGGAACTACCAACAACATTGATAATATAAGAATAAGAGAAGTAACATCAATATCAATCGTTTCATAAGAAGGGCAGCAATGTAAGTACTGCTAGCTTCTAAGAGTAGAGTATCTTTGGGAGCTCGTTCATTACATTATGTACAATCGGAGTCGTGCAAAAGAATGAAGGGGATAGCCTCACATACCTTGTATATACTGCCCAACCTCAAGCTATGCAAATGTCACGACTCCTTAGTCTACAATAAGAGAAATGACACTATCATTATCGTTTAAGCGTCGTAACTATTATGTATCGACCGCAACCTATTTTACGATGAAACGGACAGCACCTCCCCTATTTATATGACTTCACACAAGTCAATACAATTACCAAACAGCCCAAACAACTTCATTAATAATCATATTGAGACTCCCAAAACAGTCCACCAACCAACAACATTACTACCAAGCCTTTCGATATATATTTCACAAGTTCTAGCTTCAACGACTTAGCTGCAACTTGGATAATCTTAAATATATATATAGAGTAAGAGGTTACTTACCTTTAAACAGAAATAAAAACTCCAATTTGACCTTAATTTTCCACGAAATATCTCTCCAATTCTGCCACAAGAACAAGGAAGCGAAACTAGCAATCAATTGGGGGTTTTCGGCACTAGAATTACTTTAGAAGACTTGAAATCACCTAGGGTTGATATTAAAAACTTGAAGGAGTATTTACAGAACATAAAACACTTAAAACAACCTCCCACACGAGCTGGAACAACACAAAAATCAGCAACAACAAGAAAAACAAGAAACTTACTAGCGCCACGGGATTCCCGACATTTGAGTTGTGTTGTTTGCCCTATGTTTGGGTCTTGGATCATGAGAGAACCTTGAGAGACTGTTTTTAGGGTTATAAGGTCTGAATATACTGAAAATTAACGACTTAAAACGGGGTTGAGGTATCTTATATATGTCCAAATGTCTTAAACCGCCTTTGTGGGTCCCATAGAGAGCAGTTTGGCGCACTCTCGCGAAAACGCGAATATCTCTCTATTCCGAGATCATATCGACAAACGGTTTAATGCGTTGGAAACTAGACTCATAGATATTCAATTTTATAGGTAGATCACCACATAATTCCAAGCACATTGGGAGAAAAGTACAGTAACATTTAACCTAAAGTTTAAGTAAAATTATAAACCTAAGTTGCGATAACTTTTATCGACTTTTGTTTCATAACTCGCTTGACTTCAAGACTTATGATACAGATATTATATGATTCAAATACATTAAAACATGACCTCTTGGGACAATTAATCACCTCTAGTGTTACCCGAAAATACGGGTTACAACATCCTTGATTCGTTTAACTTCTAATACTTTTTAACCACTCTTATACACCCTTGTATCGTTTAAGACCAATAGGATTAACTTCTTATCATCTCAAAGATAATATCTTCTTGGATTTACATCGACTAACTTACGGCGTGATCTATGGTATGCGAATTTGGGTTGTAACAGTTCCTAAGTCTAATCTTTGATTCTCTTATACAGGACGCAGTGAAAGGAAGCAGCCAAAAATTGTACATGGATAGTGGTTGTTCCAAGCACATGACTGGAAGCATCGATGATTTCCTTTCACTCAAAACCATGCAAGGAGGGAGTGTGTCCTTTGGAAATGGTAAAAAAGGATACATTCTGGGAGTAGGAAGAATTGGGAAGACACTCACCCACTCAATCGAAAATGAGTATTATGTGAATGAATTGAAATATAGCCTACTAAGCGTCTCTCAAATCTACGACAAAGGAAATAAAGTGTAATTTGTATAAAAAATCTGCACAGTCACAAATCTTGTGACTGGTGAAGTTGTCCTAATGGCAAAAAGATACAAAAACATTTATGTTGTTGATTTTGAGTCCTTGCACAATGGATATCTCACATGTCTGAGTGTTGTTGATGATAATGTTGAATTATGGCACAGAATATTGGGACATGCAAGTTTTACGTTGCTGAACAAATTAGTCAAGAGGGACCTGGTTCGTGGGCTGCCTAAGTCAAGTTTCAAAGATCACAAGGTATGTGATGCATGTGTGAAAGGAAAACAAGTCAGGTCCTCCTTCAAGCCCAAAGAGGATGTAATCACCTCAAGGCCGCTTGATCTTCTTCATATGGATCTGTGTGGACCTATGAGGGTGCCAAGTAGAGGAGGAAAGAGGTACATTTTTGTCAGAGTGGATGACTACTCCAGATTCACCTAGACTTTGTTCCTCAGAACCAAGGATGAAATTTTTCTAGTGTTTGCTGCCTTTGTGAAGATGATTCAAGTGAAGATGAGCCATAATGTTGTGAGTATAAGATCTGATCACGGCACAGAGTTCGACAATGCAAAATGCTATGTTAAAAAGGGTATAAGTCATAATTTGTCAGCTTCAAGAACACCCCAAAAAATGGTGTTGTGGAAAGGAAAAATAGGACTCTTGAAGACATGGAAAGAACAATGCTGATTGACAGTGGGATTGCAAAAAGCTTCTGGGCAGAGGCAGTCAATACTGCAATCTACTTAGTGAACATCTGCATGATTAGGTCCCTCTTAAACAAAACCCTGTATGAACTGTTGAACGGGAAAAAGCCCAAACTAACACATTTGAGGACATTTGGTTGCAAATGTTTCGTCCTCAATAACGGGAAGGAAGCACTGGGAAAATTCGATGCCAAAAGTGATGAAGGAATCTTTCTCGGCTATTCATCACAAAGAAAAGCTTACAAGGTCTACAACAAAAGAACTCAATGTGTTGAGGAAAGCATACATGTCAACTTTGATGAATCACACCACCTATGTGGGAAATATTCACCTAATAGGATTGATAAAGACGGAGAGTAGTCAAAGGTACCTGGTGAAGTCATTGATATTGCAAATGGAAAGACTGACATGATGAGTCAGGTCAAAGAATCAAATGAAGATGGTAGAGTTGTACCTCTATCTGATATAGAGGAACCTGGTCCCTCCATCGTAACAAATTGAACCAGAAAATAGAGTTGTCGATGTCGTACAAGGAACCCATGACGATGAGCTGAGAAGTAGCACTCCTATATGCAATGGATCTCACTCAGAGGAACCTAGATCCTCTCACAATGAGATTCAAGTGTCCAACTGGAAACACAAGAGTTCACATCTTCTTCAAAATGTGATCTCTCCCCTTGACTTAGGGATTCAAACTAGATCAAAGTCAAGCAATTCACTTGCTTTCTTAGCCTTTCTCTCCCATAATGAGTCTAAAAATATCAAGGAAGCATTGAAAGATGCTGACTGGATTATTGCTTTGCTAGATGAACTTCATCTATTTGAGAGAAACAACTTTTGGCACCTGGTTCCTCGACCATCAGACATAATTGTTATAAGAACTAGGTGGGTATTCAGAAACAAACTTGATGAGTTTGGTAACACAACAGGAAATAAGGCAAGGTTAGTAGTTCAAGGCTACAATCAAGAAGACGGGATCGACTATCATGAAAGATTTGCTCCAGTTGCTCAAATGGAAGTCATAGTAATCCTCATTGACTTTGCATCTCATGTGGAATTCAAATTGTTCCAAATGGATGTCAAAAGTACATTTCTGAATGGATATCTAAAGGAGGAAGTCTTCGTCAAACAACCACCTGGTTTTGAATGTCATGAACATCCTGAACATATATTAAAACTTGACAAAGGATTATATGAACTGAAGCAGGCTCCTCGTACATGGTATGAAAGGTTGTCCCAATTCCTCCTTGAAAATGGCTTTACAGGAGGAAAAATTGACAACACCCTATTTCTGAAGAAACGAGGGAGGAATCTACTCATTGTGCAAATCTATGTTGACGAAATCATCTTTGGTGCAATAAATGATTCCCTGTGTGAAAAGTTTGCAAAGCTTATGGGAAGTGAGTTCGAAATGAGCATGATGGGAGAATTAAATTTTTTCTTGGGACTACAAGTTAAGAAAACTCCTAAGGGAACAATGATAAGTCAACAAAAGTACACTAAAGAGCTCCTAAAGAGATTTGAGATAGAAAGTTCAAAAATCATTGATACCCCTATTGCCAGTACTACTCGTCTGGACATGGATGAATCTGGTTCTCCTGTGAACGAAACCATGTACAGAGGTATCATTGGTTCACTCTTGTATCTCACAACTAGTAGACCAGATATTATATTCAGTGAAGGATTATGTGGTAGGTTTCAATCTAGTCCAAAGGAATCTCATATGAAGGCCGCCAAGAGAATTCTACGGTATCTCAAAGGAACCCAGGACCTGGTTCTCTACTACACCCAGAAGCTAATTTCGACTTGATTGGATACGCTGGCGCTGATTATGCTAGTTATCTGGCGGATAGAAAAAACACTTTTGGCATGGCACATTTTCTGGGATCGTGTCTGATTTCATGGGGTACAAGGAAATAAAACTTTGTGGCTCTTTCAACTGCAGAAGATGAATATGTGGCAGATGCCTCTTGCTGTGCTCAATTGCCGTGGGTCAAGAAACAACTGGAAGAATTTGGAGTATTTTCTGATTGTGTGCCTTTAATGTGTGATAACACCAGTGCTCTCAACATGGCAAAGAACCCAGTTCAACATAAGAGAACAAAGCACATTGATGTGCGACATCATTTCCTCAGAGACAATGTTGAAAAAGGTCTTATCTGCATGAAGTTCTGTAAAACAGAAAACCAAGTAGCAGATATCTTCGCTAAAACACTAAGAAGAGAGCAATTTGAAAAGAATTTATTGGCATTGGGGTTGATAAAATCAAACTAAGCACCTGGTCCCTTAATGATTGGCTATGAAAGAATGAATGGGTAAAATAGCTAAAAATTGTTTTCTGGCAAGTTCTAACTCATTTCTATACTATTACAGGTAGACACACATGGCAATTACAGAGCAAACAAGAAGTCTTTGCATCTTGGTTAAAGGATGAGGCTCACATTTACAAAACTAAATCAGGGAACCTGGTTCCCTTGAGTCAGGTTAGTAGTTCCTTTGTACTCTCATGCACATCTTTTTAATGAATGTAAAAGTGCCACGTTATTAAAAATGTAGTTTCTTTTCTCGTCTCTTTAGAATCCAAACATCGTACCCGTTACTAAACGACCCGTCTACCCAGCAAATCTATACCCGTTTGTAACCGGTCCCTCACCCTCTTTAATAAATACAAACAATGTCTTTTTCATCATTGTTCACATCAAAGCCAAAAATTCCCTTTTTCTCTCAAAACCAAACACCATTTCTCTCTTGCTTTAACTGTAAATCCTCACCATGTCTTAAAATTTAGAAGCCTCAAATATCTCTATTATAATGCCCATTGTGTCTCCGTCTCACGAAGCACAAGACCAAGCGTCTGAGTCCCTTATGTCACCCAGTCAAAACCCAACACCAGACCCCCAACCACCTACTATTTCCTCTATAACCCATTCGAGTTCTGGTTCTCTCCGGAGTCACAAGCCTCAGAACCCAAAAGGTTTGTTGCTGAGACTTCGCCTTCTACCTTTCTGGAAAAAATGGAAGAGGGAGATACAGTAGATGGTGACAAAAGTCAGGAAGTTTCCAGTCTGATAGTTAAAGAGAGTGCTAAAGCCCAACAGACAGTGGTCCGTAGCAGTGACGGTTCAGCAGTGACCATTCCAAGCTTCGATTTGAACGTTACCAAATCCACAGGTAATATTCCTCCTGTGTCTTCTGAATCTAGTTTGGGGGTAAATGAACAAGAAGCTATTGAGAATATATTGTTAATCGCTGTTGAGGGAGTTTTGGTTGGTGGTTGTGAGGATGTTAATCAGACTGTTGGGTCCTAGGGGGAAGGTAAAAGTCATCCGAAAGAGAGTAGAGAACTGGTGCCTCTTGAAAGTCTAGCACCTGATAGTACTACTGGGGAAACAAATGAGGGACATGTTCCCTCCGCTCAAAAGGAGCCCTCTATTCCTACTTGGGATGAAACTCCCTACTCTAGAAAAGAGCCCCAGGTTAGTACTGATCCTGCTCCCTCTCCTCACTTTGATGCTGAGCCATTATACTTTGTCATTCCTGAGATGAGATCTTTATCTGAAAAGGAAAATAGTAAGGAAGATTATGATGATATGCCTGTAGCAAGCTTCATTACTGCTCGAAATGGAAAAGGATTTCCCAATGTGCCTACTCTTAAAAGACCCATTACTAGGTTGCAAAAGAAAGAGGCCCTTGAAACTGTTATGAAGAAAAACAAAGAAGAGAAGAAAAAGAGGAGGTTGGTGAAAGGGAGAAAGCTAGTGAATGAAGAAGAAGTGCCTCCAACACTTGTTGTTGATGTGGAAAGTAAAAAGTTGAATGAGGAATGATAAGTGGGGATTTTGACTACTTATGAGCGCTTTTTAGCTCTCGTTTTAGTCCAAAAGTATTTAAGTGTATTCTTGAAAACTGACGAAATATGCTTAATTGCAGGAGTATTGAAAAATGAGCCACTAATATAAAATCCAACTCAAAAAGGAGTGATCTAAACTCAAGGACAAAAATTAGGCACAGAAGCTCAAGTGCGGACCGCAGATTTTTGTCTGCAGCCGCAGAATGTGAAGGAAATTGAACAGAGTCCAAGTGCAAAGTGCGTACCGCACAATTGTTGTCCGGTCGTAGAAGATATGTAAGATCAAAAGTTCAGAGAGTCTCATTTCAAGCTAAAAAAGAAATGCAGACCGTACAATAATTGTGCGGCCGCAGAAATCAGCTACGCGTCCGCACTTAGAAATGTGCGGTCCGTAGAAGAGCCATGTACGGCCGCACCAAGAATTGTACGAACCGCAGAATACGAGAGATGCGGCCGCAATTCAAAATTGTGCGGCCGCAGAGTCAACTCCTGTCAAGATTGAAGACAAGTGTGGATCGCACATGGAATTGTGCGGCCGCAGAACCTCTGAAAGGGAATTTTTGTCCAAAAATTCCAGCTTTGTATAAATAGACTAGTTTCACAAAATTAGGTCAAGTTTTGAAATATTGAAAGTCCTGTAGCGTTTTTACTTGCCTCTTTAGGCAACTTTAGCTTACTTTGGTGATTTAACATTGGATTTTTATCTTTTAATCTTGCAATATGAGTTTTATCATCTTTTCTTCTTTATTTTCTTCTATACCCATTATGAGTAGCTAGATTTCTAACTAGGGTTGTGACCCAACCCTAGTGTGTAAACCTAATGGGCGTTTGATTTATGGCTTATTTATGGTTGGGCATTTATTATTTAGCCTTGTTCTTGCTTTTGATTTGTAATGACCCGGCTGGTCATTTTGAGTGTATTAGCCCTGATCCCCTATTTACTGTTTTCCCCCGTACCTTTTTTCTGCTTATGTGACTTGCGAGGAGGTTTTGTTTTTGGGTTTCGGAGTATTTTGGGACACTTAGTCCCTAAAACGTGAGCTTAAGTCTTAGGATTTTGACCATAGTTGAAACTGTGTGAAGACGACTCCAGAATGGAGTTTCGTCGGTTCTATTAGCTCCGTTGGGTGATTTTGGACTTAGGGACATGTCCGGATTGTGTTTTGGAGGTCTGTAGCTCATTTAGGCTTGAAATGGCGAAAGTCGAATTTTTAGAGATTTTGACTTGTAGTGGAATTTTTGATATCGCGGTTGGATTCTAATTCTAGAAGTTTGAGTAGGTCCGTAATGTCGAATATGACTTGTGTGCCAAATTTGAGGTCAATCGGACGTGATTTGATAGGTTTCTGCATCGGTTGTAGAAGTTTAAAGTTTAAAGTTCATTAAGTTTGAATCGGAGGGTGATTCGTGTTTTTAGCATTGTTTGATGTGATTTGAGGTCTCGACTAAGTTTGTATGGTATTTTAGGACTTGTTGGTATGTTTGGTTGAGGTCCCGGGGGCCTCGGGTGTATTTCAGATGCTTAACGAATTGAATTTGGACTTAGGCTAGTTGCTGAAGATTTTCTTATTTCTGGTGCTTTCGCACCTGCGAAGAGGAGACCGCAGGTGCGGGATCGCATGAGCGAAGGAGGAGCTGCAGATGCAGCCAAGAAAGAGCTGGCCAGGAACCACAAGTTCGAAGGTTTTCCCGCACCTGCAAGAGTCGCAGATGCGGGAAGTTGGGCGCAGGTGCGAGGGGAAGCCGCAGGTGCATTGCATTTCTGCACCTGTGATAGTCGCAGATGCGGTCGCATAGCCGCAGGAGCGGAACCTGGGATTCTAAGCAGAATCTGCACCTGCAATGGCATCTCCACAGGTGCGGCATCGCAGATACGACAGAGAGTCCGCAAGTGCGAGATTTTTGGACAAAACACTTAAATGCAAAGGTTTGCGATTTTTGCTCATTTTCAACATTTTAAACTCAGGTTTGGCGATATCTTGGGAGCATTTTGAGGGATTTCTTGAGGTAAGTCTCTTGTGCTTATTTTTTATCAATAATCTTGCTTCCCCATTTATTTTTCCACCTAGTTAGTGTGTATTTAAGGTTGAAATTGGGAGTTGGAGGCTAGGGATTTGAAGAGTTTGATTTGGGGTTTTGAGTGGTCATTTGAGGTCGGATTTTGTGATTTTGCCCGATTCCGAGACGTGGGCCCAGGTCGACCTTTTAGGATAAATTTTGGAATTTTGTTAAATTATTGATTTCATTAATTAGATGAGCCTATTATAGTTGTATTTATGATATGAAATCATTTTTGGCTAGATTTGGGCCATTCAGAGTCGGATATTTATGAAAAAGGCATTGTTACCGATTCATTGAGCTTGGTTCGAGGTAATTGGCTTGCCTAACCTTGTGTGGGGGAACTCCCCTTAAGATTTGCCACTATTTTTGATATATGAGAGCTGTGTACATGAGGTGACGAGTGCGTACACGAGTTATTGTTGCAAAACTCTATTTTTATTAAGTAAAATACCTATCTTCCTTTAACTGAGCTACACTAACATATGAATTTATCCTGTTTAGTCTAGAATATCATGTATACGTGTCTTAATTGCTTATGTGAACTCTGTGCAACATGCTTAGTGAATCTCCTGCTTCTTCCTTTGACTGGTACTTAGTCTAAATCATAAGATTTCGTGATGTAGTTGTATTTCTATAGTTTGTGCTTCTTGTTTACTTTGGAACTACGGAACGGTATTCCGGTAGATCCCCCTGCTCTGCATATTTACTTTGGGACTACGGAATGATATTCCGATAAATCTCCGTGCTCTGCATATTTACTTTGGGACTACGGAATGGTATTCCGGTAGATCCCCCTGCTCTGCATATTTACTTTGGGACTACAGAAATTTTGGTAGATCCCCCTTATTTTGTATATTTACTTTGGGACTACGGAATGATATTCCGGTAGATCTCCCCTGTTTTTGCATATTTACTTTAGGACTACGGAACGGTATTCCGGTAGATCCCCCCTGTTTTGCACATTTACGTTTGGCCCTATGGGACAGTATCCTGGGAGATCCCCTCTTGTTATTTTCTGTGTTCTGAGCTGTTGACTTGCTATGATTTCACTCTTGTTAAATTTCAGTACTTATTTTTAGTGCAATATTTCATTCTATCTTAGTTATTATATATATACCAGTAGGGCCCTGAACTGATCTCGTCACTATTCGACCGAGGTTAGGCTTGGTACTTACTGGGTACCATTGTGGTGTACTCATGCTACTCTTCTGCACATGTTTTGTGTGCAGATCCAGGTACTTCTTATCAGCCCCGCTACTAGTTGAGAGTGCTTGCTTCTGTACGAAGACTTCAAGGTATATCTGTCGCATCCGCAGACCTCGAAGGCCCCCTCTATTCCCTCATATGTCATTTACCTTCCTTGCTTCTGTTATTAGACTCTGGTGTATAGAGATACTAGTTTCCTTCTGTAGCTTGTGACTTATAATGTTTCGGGTTTTGAGAATATTATGTATTACTGGAGTGATGCCTATTGTACATGCCAAGCGGCATTTTTGCGAGTCATTTAGTTACCTGTTGCAGATAGTTGTTAAGTTTTACTTCTATTTTTGTTATTTTTGAATTTCGTTAGGTTTACCTAGTCGTAGAGACTAGGTGCCGTCACGACGTCTGACGGAGGGAGAATTGGGTCGTGACAAGTTGGTATCAGAGCTCTAGGTTCATAGGTGTTGTGAGTCACAAGCAAGTTTAGTAGAGTCTCGCGGATCAGTACAGAGATGTCTGTATTTATCTTCGGGAGGCTATGGAACTGTTAGGAAATTTTTCACTTCTTGATTCCTTGTCGTGCGAAATTGTTCACTTCGAAATTCTAAAATTCTGTATTCTATTCTATCACAGATGGTGAGGATAGGTACATGCGGATCTGATGACCAGGCACCCGCGCCCCCTGCTAGAGCCGTGAGAGGCCGGGGCCGGGGCCGGGGTAGAGGTAGAGGACGTATATGTGGTGCAGCTAGAGCACCTGCACTAGCTACTACAGAGGAGCCCCCAATAGCTCCAGATGGAGGGCAGACACCTGAGATACTTGTTGCTGCACTAGCCCTCCAGGAGACTCTAGCCCAGTCTGAGCATGTTCAGCACCTTAGCTCAGGCTGGATTGATTCCACTTGCTCCTGCCACATCTCAGGCCGGAGGAGCATAAATTCCCATCGCCGGTACTCCAGAGCAGTGGGTTAAGGTCGACCAGGTTCCAGAGATTGTACCAATGCAGCCGGTAGCTCCAGCTCAGCCCGAGGTTAGGGCAACAACTTATGAGGTGGAGCAACTCAGACTTGAGAGGTACAAGAAGTACCACCCACCTACCTTCAACGAATTGGCTACAGATGATGCTCAGGGTTTTCCGGAGGAGTGTCATCGTATTCTCCGTACTATGGGCATAGCGGAGACGAGTGGGGTTTCTTTTACTATATTCCAGCTTAGAGGAGCAGCCTATCAGTGGTGGCATGCTTATGAGTTGATTAGTCCGGCTATGCCAGCTTCACTTACATAGACTCAGTTCTCGGACATGCTTTTGGGAGAGTATGTCCCTCAGAGCCTCAGGGACTCATGACGCATGGAGTTTGAGCAGCTGTGCCAGGGTGCTATGACTCTGTAAGAGTATGCAGTTCACTTCAGTGATTTGGTCCGACATGCACCGGCCTTGGTTGCCACAGTTCGAGAGAGGGTTCGACGGTTTATTGAGGGACTCCACCTCAACATCCGGATTAGTATGTCCAGGGAGTTGGAGATGGATATTTCTTATTAGCAGGTTGTTAGTATCGCCAGGAGATTGGAGGGCATGCTTTCCCGGGATAGAGAGGAGAGGGAGGCCAAGAGGTCTCAAGAGACTGGTTGTTATTCTGGTGCTCGTGCCCCAGCAGCTCGCCATGGTAGGGGTTATGTGAGTCGCCCCATCCATTCAGCTCTTCTAGCTGCCAGTGGTATTCCGGTCCCTTTTAGGCCCCAAGAGCCTTATTATGTACTGCCAGTATCTAGTGTGCCTTCTGCATTGGGTGTTCCTAGCGGCCAGTCCAGCAGACCTGGCCTGAGCCAGTTACAACATCCACACCCTCCCATAGCTTGTTTCGAATGTGGCGACACTCACCATATGGTGAAGGATTGCCCCAGACTTAGGAGGGGTGCACATCCATAGATTTCTCAGCCACAACATGCTCCACTGGGTCCTCAGGCTATGATTATAGCACCAGCTACCACCCCACCTACTCAGCCAGCTCGAGGTAGAGGTCGGGGAGTTAGGGGGAGGCCAGGCCATATATTATACCATTCCTGCTCGTATAGAGGCAGTCACTTCTGATTCTGTCATTACAGGTATTGTCCTGGTCTGTTATAGAGATGCGTCGGTATTATTTGACCCACGCTCTACATATTCTTATGTGTCCTCTTATTGTGGACCACGTGTATCAGTCGTGATTTCTCTTAGTGGTTTTGAGACCAAAGCTGATTTATTATTGCTCAACATGGTAGGCTTTGATATTATTTTGGGCATGGACTGGTTATCGCCCCATTATGCTATTCTTGATTGTCATGCTAAGACCGTGACACCGGTATGCCAAGATTAGAGTGGAGAGGTACCTTAGAGTATACTCCCAGCAGAGTTATTTCATTTCTTAAAGTTCAACGAATGGTTGAGAAGGGATGTGATACGTATCTAGCTTATGTGCGAGATGTCAGCATTGATACCCCTACAGTTGAGTCAATTCCAGTAGTGAGGGACTTTCAAGATGTGTTTCCAGCTGATATTCCGAGCAGGCCGCCTGATAGAGATATTGATTTTGGCATTGATCTGTTGCCCGGCACTCAGCCCATCTCTATTCCTCCGTACCGTATGGCTCCTCCTAAGTTCAAGGAATTGAAGGAGCAGTGAGTTGCTTGATAAGGGCTTTATTCGGCCCTGTGTGTCACCTTGAGGTGCTCTTGTCTTATTTGTGAAGAAGAAGGATGGTTCTATGTGGATGTGTATTGTTTACCACCAGTTGAACAAAGTTATAGTGAAGAACAGGTATCCATTGCCTCGTATTGATGACTTATTTGATCAGTTACAGGGTGCTAGGGTATTTTCCAAGATTGATTTATGTTCCGGTTATCATCAGTTGAAGATTCAGAAGCCAAATATCCCGAAGACTACCTTCAGGACTCGATATGGTCACTACGAGTTCTTTGTGATGTCTTTTGGGCTGACCAATGCCCCATAAGCTTTTATGAACTTGATGCACACAATGTTCCAACATTATCTTGACTCATTCATCATTGTGTTTATTGATGACATTCTGGTATACTCCCGGACTCGGGAGGATCCTGAGCAGCACCTAAGGACTGCGCTTCAGACCTTGAGAGACAAGAAGTTATATGTAAAATTTTCAAAGACTGAATTTTGGGTAGACTCAGTGGCATTCTTGGGTCATATAGTATCGAGTGATGGGATCCAGGTGGATCCGAAAAAGATTGAAGCAGTGCAGAGTTGGACTAGACTGTCCTCAACTACAGAGATCCATAGTTTTCTTGGTTTGGCGGGGTATTACCATCGATTTGTAGAGGGTTTCTCATCTATTGCAACTCTTATGATCAGGCTGACCTAGAAGGGTGCTCCGTTTAGGTGGACAGAGGAATGTGAGGAGAGCTTTCAGAAGCTCAAGATAGCTTTGACTACAACCCAAGTATTAGTATTGCCTATAGGTTCAGGGTCTTATACTATATATTGTGATACATCGTGGATTGGTCATAGCGCGGTGTTAATGCAGGACGGTAGGGTGATTGCCTACGCGTCCAGACAGTTGAAGGTGCATGAAAAGAACTATCCTGTCCACGACCTTGAGTTAGTAGCTATCGTTCATGCCTTGAAGATATGGTGTCATTATTGGTACAGTGTTCCTTGTGAGATTTACACCGATCATCGGAGTTTGCAACATCTATTCAAGCAAAACAATCTTAACTTGCGTCAACGGAGGTGGTTGGAGCTACTTAAGGACTATGATATTACTATTTTGTACCATTCGGGGTAGGCCAATATGGTGGTCAATACTTTGAGTCGCCGGGTAGAGAGTTTGGGGAGTTAAGCATATCTACCAGCAGTAGAGAGGCCATTGGCGTTGGATGTTCAGGCCCTAGCCAACCAGTTTGTGAGATTGGATATTTCTGAGCCGAGTCGAGTATTGGCTTGTATGGTCTCTCGGTTTTCTCTTTATGATCGTATCAGGGAGCGTCAGTATGATGACCCATATCTGCTTGTCTTTAAGGACAGAGTCCAGAATGGTGATGCTAAGGAGGTCACTATTAGGGATGATGGTGCATTGAGGATGCAGGGGCAGACTATGTGTGCCTAATGTGGACAATTTGCATGAGTTGATTCTCTAGGAGGCTCACAGTTTGCGGTACTCTATTCATCCGGGTGTCGCAAAGATGTATCAGGACTTGAGATAGCATTACTGGTGGAGAAGAATGAAGAAGGACATAGTAAAATATGTAGCTCGGTGTCTGAATTGCTAGTAGGTAAAATATGAGCATCAGCTGCCAAGTGGATTGCTTCAGAAGTTAGAGATTCCATAGTGGAAATGGGAGCGTTGTTGGACTCCAAAGGACTCAGCAGAAGTTTGATGCAGTTTCGGTGATTGTAGATAGGTTGACCAAGCCAGCTCATTTCATTCCTGTTATGACTACCTATTCTTTCGAGCAGCTAGCTCAAATCTACATCTGTGAGATCGTCAGGCTTCATAGCGTATCAGTATCTATTATCTGTGATCGAGGTACGCAATTTACATTACGGTTATGGAGAGTCGTACAACGTGAGTTGGGTACTCGGGTTGAGTTAAGCACAACATTTCACCCTCAGACGGATGGATAGTCCGAGTGCACTATTCAGATACTGGAGGATATGCTCCGCGCTTGTGTGATAGATTTTGGGGGTGCCTGGGACCAGTTTTTGCCACTTGCGGAGTTTGCCTACAACAACAATTATCAGTCCAACATTCAGATGGCACCGTATGAGGCTCTGTATGGTAGGCGGGGTCGGTCCTCAGTGGGATGGTTTGAGCTGGGCGAGGATAGATTATTGGGTACGAACTTGGTTCATGATGCCTTGGAGAAGGCTAAGGTTATTCAGGATAGATTTCGCACAGCCCAGTCCAGACAGAAGAGTTATGCAGATTGAAAGGTTCTCGATGTTGTATTCATGATTGGGGAGCGGGTCTTACTCCGGGTTTCGCCTATGAAGGACGTTATGAGGTTCGAAAAGAGGGGCAAGCTGAGCCCAAGGTTTATTGGTCCCTTTGAGGTATTGTGGAGAGTTTGGGAAGTTACTTATGAGCTTACCTTACCTCCCAGCGTAGCAGGAGTTCATCAGGTATTACACGTTTCTATGCTCCGGAAGTATCACGGTGATCCGGATCATGTATTGGATTTCAGCTCAGTCCAATTAGATAAGGATATATCTTATATTTAGGAGCCAGTGGCTATTTTAGACTGGCAGGTCAGAAAGCTAAGGTCAAATAACATTGCTTCTGTGAAGGTTCAATGAAGGGGACAGCCGGTCGAGGAGGCGCCTTGGGAGACTGAGCAGGATATGCGCAACTGTTATCCTCATATTTTCACCACTTTAGGTATGTCTCTATGCTCTTTCGAGGAAGAATGATTGTTTTAAGAGGGGGAGGATGTAATGATCCGACCGGTCGTTTTGAGTGTATTAGCCCCGATCCCCTATTTACTGTTTCCCCCGTACCTCTTTTCTTCATATGTGACATGCCGGGAGGTTTTGTTTTTGGGTTTCGGAGTGTTTTGGGACACTTAGTCCCTAAAACGGGAGCTTAAGTCTTAGGATTTTGACCGTAGTTGGAACTGTGTGAAGATGACTCCGGAATGGATTTTCGTCGGTTACGTTAGCTCCATTGGGTGATTTTGGACTTAGGGCATGTCCGGATTGTGTTTTGGAGGTTTGTAGCTCATTTAGGTTTGAAATGGCGAAAGTCGAATTTTTGGAGATTTTGACCTATAGTGGACTTTTTGATATCGGGGTCGGATTCCAATTCTGAAAGTTAGAGTAGGTCTGTAATGTCAAATATGACACGTGTGCAAAATTTGAGGTCAATCGGACGTGATTTGATAGGTTTCGGCATCGGTTGTAGAAGTTTAAAGTTTTAAGTTCATTAAATTTGAATCAGAGGGTGATTCGTGTTTTTAGCGTTGTTTGATGTGATTTGAGGGCTCGACTAAGTTTGTATGGTGGTTTAAGACTTGTTGGTATGTTTGGTTGAGGTCCTGGGGGCCTCGGGTGTGTTTTGGATGCTTAACAAATTGAATTTGGACTTAGGCTAGTTGCTGAAGATCTTCTAGTTTCTGGTGTTTTCGCACCTGCGGAGGGGAGACCGCAGGTGCGAGATTGCATGTGCGAAGAAGGAGCTGGGCAGGAACCACAGGTGCGAAGAATTTCCCGCACCTGTGAGAGTCGCAGATATGGGCAGCTGGGCGCAGGTGCGAGGGGAAGCCGCAGGTGCGATGCATTTCCGCACCCGCGATAGTCGCATATGAGGTCTCATAGCTGCAGGAGCGGAACCTGGGATTCTAAGTGGAATCCACACCTGTGATGGCATCTCCGTAGGTGCGGCATCGCAGATGTGACAGAGAGTCCGCAGGTGCGAGATTTCTGGACAAAACACTTAAATGCAAAGGTTCATGATTTTTGCTCATTTTCAACATTTTGAACTCGAGTTTGGCGATATCTTGGGAGAAATTTGAGGGGTTTCTTGAGGTAAATCCCTTGTGCTTATTTTTGATTACTAATCTTTCTTCCCCATTTATTTTTCCACCTAGTTAGTGTGTATTTAAGGTGGAAATTGGGAGTTGGAGGCTAGGGATTTGAAGAGTTTGATTTGGGGTTTTGAGAGGTCATTTGAGGTCGGAGTTTGATAAATTTGGTATGGTTGGACTCGTGAGTGAATGTTCTTTCAGATTTTGTGATTTTTGCCCGATTACGAGACGTGGGCTAGGGTCGACTTTTTAGGGCGAATTTTGGAATTTTTGTTAAAGTATTGATTTCATTAATTAGATGAGCCTATTCTAGTTGTATTTATGATATACAATTATTTTTGGCTAGATTTGGGCCTTTCAGAGTTAAATATTCGTCGAAAAGGCATTGTGAGGGAACTCCCCTTAGGATTTGGTACTGTTTTTGATATATGAGCACCGTGTACGTGAGGTGACGACTGTGTACACGGGCTATTGTTGCAAAACTCCATTTTCATTAAGTAAAATACCTGTCTTCCTTTAACTGAGCTACACTAGCATATGAATTTATCATGTTTAGTCTAGAACAACATGTCTACGTGTCTTAATTGCTTATGTGAACTCTTTGCAACATGCTTAGTGAATTTCCTCCTTCTTTCTTTGACTAGTACTTAGTCTAAATCGTAAGATTTCGTGATGTAGTTGTATTTCTATGGTTTGCGCTGCATATTTACTTTGGGACTATGGAACGGTATTCCGGTAGATCCCCCTACTTTGCATATTTACTTTGGGACTATGGAACGGTATTCTAATAGACCCCCTACTCTGCATATTTACTTTGGGACTACAGAACGGTATTCCGGTAGATCCCCCTGCTCTGCATATTTACTTTGGGACTACAGAATGGTATTCTGGTAGATCCCCCATGTTTTGCATAATTACTTTGGGACTACGGAACGATATTCTAATAGATCCCCCCTGTTTTGCATATTTACTTTGGGACTACGGAATGATATTCCGGTAGATCCCCCCTGTTTTGCACATTTACGTTTGGGACTACGGGACGGTATCCTGGGAGATCCCATGTTGTTATTTTCTGTGTACTGAGCTGTTGACTTGCTATGATTTCACTTTTGTTAAATTTCAGTACTTATTTTTACTGCAATATTTCATTGTCTTAGTTATTATATATATGCCAGTAGGGCCCTAACCTAATCTCGTCACTACTCGACCGAGGTTTGGCTTGGAACTTACTGGGTACCATTGTGGTGTACTCATGCTACTCTTCTGTACATGTTTTGTGTGCAGATCCAGGTACTTCTTATCAGCCCCGCTACTAGCTGAGAGTGCTTGCTGTTGTACGGAGACTTTAAGGTATATCTTCTACGTCCGTAGACCTCAGAGTCCCCCTCTATTCCCTCATATGTCATTTACCTTCCTTACTTTTGTTATTAGACTCTGGTGTATAGAGATTATAGTTTTCTTCTGTAGCTTGTGACTTATGATGTTCTGGGTTTTGGGAATATTGTGTATTACTGGAGTGATGGCTATTATACATGCCAAGCGACATTGTTACCAGTCATTTAGTTACCTGTTGCAGATAGCTGTTAAGTTTTACTTCCATTTTTATTATTTCCGTATTTCGTTAGGCTTACCTAGTCCTAGAGACTAGGTGCCATCACGACGTCTGATGGGGAGAGAATTGGGTCGTGACATAATTGTAGAATTAATGGTTGCAAACATTAGTTCATGCCTATTTGACTTGGTATCTTTTTGAGAAAGATATACTTAGTCTAGGAAAACTTGTCTAGCAAGAATTTGGGATAAAATCAAGAGATTGATAGTCCCAATTAAAGGGTTGAACCTAGAGATAGTAAAACCCGACTTGAGCATTTTATCAACTATTTTTGTTCAATACCCATTTGGACTTGAGAAAGCCAAATTGGGTAAAATCACTCTCTTACCGAGAGGTATTGAGTGGGTACTTTGGTGTTGATAGCTATAATACACCCCGACCAACGAAAAAAGCTTTACAGTTTACAACCCATTAGGCAAACACCTAGGTGAAGGTCATAGCCCTAGGCTTTTTACACTATTTGAAAGAAACAACAAAAACAATTTCTTAGTTTTAATTATTTATCTTGCAATCTTAGTTTAAACTACATCTAGAATCAACCAAATCTTGTGGAAGTGTAATTTAAGATAGTTCAAGCTCATTCACTACAATATATACTTCTAAATCCC
This sequence comes from Nicotiana tomentosiformis, assembly GCF_000390325.3. Taxonomy (NCBI): domain Eukaryota; kingdom Viridiplantae; phylum Streptophyta; class Magnoliopsida; order Solanales; family Solanaceae; genus Nicotiana; species Nicotiana tomentosiformis. The sequence goes on from NC_090819.1 coordinate 139,801,320, forward strand.
AAACATTTAGCTCCCTGTGGAATTCGACCCGGACTCTCTGTTGGGTATTACTATTGCATCGACCATTTCATAACCTCAAATAGAGGTGTGACTTGGACGAGATCAATTTTTGGCGCCGTTGCCGGGGAGCATAAAAACCGATTTAGCTATATATTGGGTTTTGTGTGGGAATTGTCTTCTTTTCCTTCTGAGTTACTAATCTTTTTGGTGAAACAATTATAGGTGAAATAATGGCTCTCAACAACAATGATCATCTGGAAACATGCCGTTGGGGGATGTGGACGTGGAAGATAACCAAGTTGAAGAGGTTCCTCTTTAACCTTAAGCAAATAGATGCGGTCGACCGCCTCAAGACAATATTCTCGTTCCACCACCACCTCCACAAAGAGCGGCTCCACACCGGGTGTTGCCGAATGAAGGGTATGCAAGTGCCATAGTCCCGCCCTGCATTAGGGCAGACAACTTTCTAATCACAAATGTTATTCTCACATTGCTAGAGTAACGAAGATTCTTCACCGAGGCTCCGAATTAAAATGCGTACAAACACTTGAAAGGGTTTGTGGACACTTTGGGGGAGTAAGCAGACAAACGTCTCCGAGGATGCTTTAAGGTTGAGGCTATTTCCTTTCTCTAGGGAAAGACTTGGATTGGTTAGAAAGGTTTCCAAACCATTCCATCCATACATTGGATAAATTGGCGTAGAAATTTATTTCCAAGTTCTTTTCTCCCGGGCATATGGCTACTCTTAGAGATGAGATTCTAGAATTCAAACAAGAACCCAATGAGCCGTTGCATGAAATATAGGGGAGGTACCAAACTATGGTGAAAGAGTTCCCAAACAATGACATGACGGAGGCTATGATTCAACAAACCTTCTACATGGGGATCAATACTACCAATCAATGAGTGGTCAACCAACTTGCCAGTGAAAATTTCATGACAACGCCATATGCAGAAGCTTGTGAGATCTTAGATGAAATGGCTAATACTTCATCGGCATGGAAAAGTAGAGCAAATGTTCCTCAAGGTGATCCAAACATGATTCACCTACATAAATAATTGCATGATCATGGGAAAGCAATTGCCGAGTTGACCACCACAATGAATCAATTAGCCAAGGCTCAACTTTAACAAGTGAAAGGTCTTAAGCAAGTCAATGCAATGGAGGGAGTTAATATGATGGTAAACAAGAGGAGGCAAAAGGGTCCTCAAGTGCAAAACCGTGCGGAACATTATGTGCAAAAAGATAGTGGGTTTAATCACGATGAATCTTACAATGAACAAGAGGAGTAAGTACAATATATGAACAACTTCCAAGGTAAAAGAAACAACTCTCAAGGCCCGAATCAACAACAATGGCGACCTCATGGTAATCAAGGGAATTGGAATTCTAGCAACCAAGGTAATTGGAATGATGGTAACAACCAAGGGAATTGGAACAATCAAAATAATCAAGGAAGTTGGAATGGTAAAAATAACCATGGAAATTAGAGTGGCAATAGTCAAGGATATTAGGGAGGCAACAACCAAGGGGGATGGAATAATAACCAAGGAAATCGGGGGTTGGGCTTTCAAAGTCCCCCGATGTATCAACAACCGAGCAACCCGCCTCCTTATCCTTCCCATGGTCCAAGATCTTCCAACAATGAGATGGGACGAATTAAGAACATGTTCAAATAAATGATGGAGAAGAATGCCGACTACGATGCCCAACTAGACTCTCACATCACTTCAATTCACAATTTGGAAGTTCAATTGGGGAAAATCTCGCAAGGTTTAAACACTCGTCCTAAGGTGGGAATAACACAGGACATGCCATGGCTGTTACTACAAGGAGTGGAAAAGGTGGGGATGCACCCACCTCAAGTCAAAGGAAAATTTTGGATTATGAGCAAGTGGTACAAGAAGATGAGATCCCAAACAATGTGGTGCAAGCAAATGATGAAGTAAGAGTTGATACTGATGACAATGTGGAGGAGACTCAAGAGGAAGTGAATCCGTCTAGGGAGCACATTGTTGACATACCGGAACCGGTAGTGCCAAAGACTAAGGCACCAATGCCAAGGCCTCCTCCTCCATATCATCAAAGGCTTGCCAAGCAAAATGGCGAGAATCAATTCAGAAGGTTTATTGACATGATGAAGAATCTATCTATTAATGTGCCATTGGTTGAGGCTTTGGAGCAAATGCACGGTTATGCAAAGTTCATGAATGCTTGGTGACAAAGAAGCGGTCGATGAATTGTGAAACTATAAAGATGACTCATCAAGTGAGTGAAATTGTGCATTCAATGGCTCTTAAATTGGAGGATCCCGGCGCTTTCACAATCCCTTGTACCATTGGAAGTGCCGACTTTGCTAAAGCTCTTTGTGATCTTGGGGCAAGTATCAATTTGATGCCCTATTCAGTTTTCAAGATTTTAGGAATTGGTCAACCAAGACCCACATCTATGATATTACAAATGGCGGATCGTACCATGAAGAGACCGTTGGGTATAATTGATGATGTGTTGGTTCGTGTTGATAAATTCATTCTCCCGACGAATTTTATTATTCTTGATTGTGAAGTGGACTATGAGGTGCCGATTATTCTTGGTAGACCTTTCCTTACTATGAGAAAGGCTCTCGTCGATGTGGAAGCCGGTGAATTCACTTTCCGTGTGGGTGATGAAAAGGCGGTGTGCCACGTGTGCAATTCTATGAGGCAACCGAAAATAATAATGAAGTATGTTCGTTCATAGACTTTGTGACCGATATTATTATTGATGATACAAGTGCCACGATTAATGTGGGTGATATATTGGAGGCCGTTTTGCTAAATTTTTATAACGAGGAAATGGATAGCTTCATGAAATATGTAAGTTCTTTGCAAAGGATGGGGTCATACAATTATGCACCTCGAAAACTTTCCTTGGATCTGGAAAATAGGAAAACTCCTCCTACAAAGCCTTCAATTGAAGAGCCTCCTATCTTGGAGTTGAAGCCATTGCCTCCACATCTCAGGTATGAATTTCTTGGCCCTTGTTCTACTTTACCGGTTATTATTTCCTCTTGTTTGACTAACGTGCAGGTTGACTCCACATTGGCGGTGCTCAACAAGAGGAAGAAAGCTATTGGGTGGACTTTGGTGGATATTCGGGGAATAAGCCCCGCATTTTGCATGCACAAGATTAATTTGGAGGAAGATGACAAACCCTCAATTGAACATCAAAGGAGACTCAATGAAGCAATGCAAAAGGTGGTCAAAAAGGAGATCATAAAGTGGTTGGATGCCCGGGCTGTCTACCTCATTTCTGATAGTTCATGGACTTCTCCAATGCAATGCGTTCTGAAGAAGGGGGCATAACTGTGGTCACCAATGATAAGAACAAGTTGATTCTAACAAAAATGGTGACCAAGTGGAGAGTGTGCATGGACTATCGGAAGCTAAATAAAGTCACAAGGAAATACCATTTCCCATTACCCTTTCTTGACCAAATGCTTGATAGGTTGGCCAGACGGGCATTCTAGATGGATATTCCAGCTACAATCAAATCATTATTACCCCTGAAGATCAAGAGAAAATAACCTTCACTTATCCCTATGGCACTTTCGCTTTCAAGCGGATGCTATTTGGCTTATGCAATGCACCGGTAACTTTTCAACGGTGTATGATGGCGATCTTTACGGATATGGTAGAGGACTACCTTAAAGTCTTCATGAATGACTTTTAAGTAATCGGGGATTCCTTTGATGATTGCTTGGCAAATTTGGATATGGTCTTGGCAAGATGTGAAGAGACGAACTTGGTGTTGAATTAGGAGAAATGCCATTTCATGGTCGAGGAGGGTATTGTCTTTGGCCACAAGATTTCAAAGATGAGGATTGAGGTCGACAAGGCAAAAATAGAGGTGATTTCTAAACTTCCACCTCCAACATCCGTGAAGGGCGTGAGAGTATCTTGGATCACGCGGGGTTCTACCGGTGTTTCATAAAGGATTTTTCTAAGGTGGTGAATCCCTTGTGCAAGATTTTGGAGAAAGATGCTAAATTTCACTTCAATGATGATTTCATGAGAGCATTCGAATTGCTCAAGTTCAAGTTGACAACTACTCCCATTATCACCTCCCCAAATTGGAGCATTCATTTTGAGCTCATGTGTGATGCTAGTGATGTGGCGATTAGAGCAGTTTTGGGGCAACGTATCAACAAGATCTTTCATCCGGTCTACTATGCTAGTAATACAATGAATTATGCCCAAGTCAATTACATTGTGATCGAAAAAAAGTTCATTGCCATTGTGTTTGCTATTGAGAAGTTCCGCCCGTACTTGATGGGTGCAAAAGTGATTGTCCACACGGATCATACGGCACTTCGTTACCTTATGATCAAGAAAGATTCCAAAGCCTAGTTGATGAGATGGGTGCTTTTGTTGCAAGAGTTTGACATAGACATCCAAAACCAAAAAGGAAGTGAAAACCAAGTGGCAGACCACTTGTCTCGTTTGGAGGAGGAGGGGAGGCCGCATGATAGCCTTGAAATCAGTGACTCCTTCCCCGATGAGCAACTCTTAGACATTTCAATGAAAGAGGTGCCATGGTTTGCGGATCTAGCAAATTTTCTTGTGAGTGGTATCATCCCGGAGGAGTTCTCTTCAAACCAAAGGAAGAAGCTCAAATGGGATTGTCAAGACTATTATTAGGATGAACCGTACCTCTTCCAGATTTATACGGATGGAGTGATTAAGATATGTGTACCGAAGGAGGAACAATGTAAAATTCTTGGGGCTTGTCATTATTTTCCATATGGTGGTCACCATGGTGGAGCAAGAACGACGGCCAAAGTGTTAAGTTATAGTTTCTATTAGCCCACTCTTTACAAGGATGCAAGTGATCTCGTCAAGCGTTGTGATGAATGTCAAAAGGCCGGTGGAATCTCAAAGAAAAATGAAATGCCCCTTACCACTATTTTGGAGATTGATATTTTCGATGTGTGGGGTATTGACTTCATGGGTCCCTTTGTGAGTTCTTTTGGAAACACCTACATCTTGGTAGCTGTTGATTATGTGTCAAAATGGGTTGAATTCGTTGCTCTACCCAACAATGAAGCAAGACGTGTGGTGGTATTTTTGAAGAAGAACATTTTCACAAGGTTTGGTACTCCGCGGGTTATCATAAGCGATTTGGGGGGGGGGTTCACATTTTTTTAACAAAACTTTTGACACCTTGATTAGCAATTATGGTGTTACTCATAAAGTTACGACTCCCTATCACCCTCAAGCAAGTGGTCAAGTGGAAGTCTCCAACCGGGAGATAAATAGTATTTTGTCCAAAACAGTAAATGCTAATCGGACGGATTGGTCAAAGAAGCTTTTGATGCACTATGGGTTTATCGGACTACTTTCAAAACTCCTATCGAGATGTCTCCATACCGGTTGGTGTTTGGCAAAGCTTGTCATCTTCCGGTGGAACTTGAGCACAAGGCCATGTGGGCTTTAAAGAAATTAAATCTTGATTGGGATGCAGCTGCCACCTTGCGGGTTACACATTTGAATGAATTAGATGAATTCCAGTACCATTCATATGCAAGTTCGTCCTTGTATAAAGAAAGAATGAAGTACCTTTATGACAGATACATCCAAAACAGGGAATTCAAGGTGGGAGACCTTGTTTTGTTGTTCAACTCACGATTGAAGATGTTTCGCAGAAAGTTGAGATCCAAATGGAGTGGTCCCTTTGAAATTGTGGGTGTGACACCTTTTGATGCATTGGACTTGAAGAACAAAAATGATGAGGTATTCCGAGTCAATGGTCACCGAGTGAAGAATTATTGGGACAAGATGATGATGACCACGTGGTGGCATTGATTCATTTGAAGTGATAGTAATCTGCGCCGTGCCTAGATGTTAAATCAGGCGCTTCTTGGAAGGCAACTCATGTTTCTTTTTCTTTTTCTTCTTCTTCTTCTTTAGATAGGTCTTGTTTTGTGCTAACTAGTTTTGAAATATGTTGCAGGCATGAGTGTGCTTTGCAGGAACTGGGCTTAGAAAAAAGATGGCTAAGTGTGAAAAAATAAGTGCGGACCGCACAATTTTGAATGCCACAGCAGAAAGGGATCTACGGCCGCACAACTGGAGATCGAAAAAATTGCAAACTCTCTGAAGTTTGCCCGTCAGAGAAATGGCCAAAGTGCGGCCGCACAGGAAAATTTGTGGTCCGCACCAAAATCTGCGGCCGCACTAAAAAATGTGTGAATCGCAGATCAACAAAAGGGTAAATGTGCAACAGGTAAAGGAGTGCGGACTGCACATGAAATTGTGCGGCCGCACTCATCTCTTAAACTTTTGCCCTAACCAGTCAAGTATAAATAGTAGCCTTCTCACTACAGTTGACACTTTACGAACTCTGAACAATTAACACAAAGGCAAACACAGTGCACTCAACTGATTCACGCATCTAACACTCATTTCATCATCTTTGATTCTTCCTTAGCAACACTACATTACTTGTATGTTCAATTCATCTTTAATTTTTTTTCAATTTTCTTAATTTTGTTCATAATTAGTTTAGTTATTTTTAGGCCTAATGTCAAAATTCATCATCATGTGAGCTTAAATTTGTGTGGGTAAATTCCTATTTGCTATTTTAGGTATGTGTAAACTATGTATCATGTCTAAATTACTACTACCATGTCTAAATTGTGCGTGAATTAGAAACCCTAAGTTTATCATCGATTGCTTTTGGATTGTGCGGCCGTACAAGGAATTTGATACATGGTGCCCGCATATTAGTAGGTTAGGGAATTTGGTGTAGAATGATTGTGCGGACCGCACCTGAAATTGTGCGCTCCATAGAAATTCAACCGCGACCGCAGAAATGTGTGTGCGGCTGCAGATCAAGCAATTATCTGTCTTCAAAGAGTTGTCATTTTTGAAGTTTCAATATGCGGTCGCACCCAACATTGTGCAGACCGCACTTCAGATGTGCGGCCGCACTTAAAATTATGCGGACCGCACAAACCCATATACGGCTGCACTAAAAAATGTGCGGTCAGCACTTCCCCAACCTACAATATATTTTGTTCTGAAAATTTTCTACTTGCCTGCACTTAACTAGAACTGACTCTTATTGTTATTTTGTGCAGAATATGGTTAGATCACGTGGTCGTGGTGATACATCAAAGGGGAGGGGTGAACCTTCCAGAGGCAGAGGCAAAATCACCTTACCCATCTCCCTCCAAAAAGTGATCAGTAAGAAGGCAGCAGCATGCAGAGGTAGATAGCCGGAGCCCTCTGAATCAAGTTCATATGCCCCGTCTAAGGAAGCATCGGAGGGCGACTCAGTGCAAAGACAGTCTGTTGTGCAATCACAGCCACAGCTGCCCCAGGACAGATACCGACTGAGAAATGAGCCTATCTCTTATAAGAGTACTTTTGAGGGGTCAGAAGGGAACAATCAGGCTTCAGAGCCTTCATCTACATATGCTACTGATACTCAGGATACTACAATAGAGGTGGATGAGATCCCAGATGATGCCCGAGGGGTGGGGGTGGGTGATACCAGAGTTGCAGGCCAGGAGAGGTCAAAGAAGAAGGAAGTTTGGGAAGATAGGTTTGTGAGCCTGACTGCATTCAACAGGTTCCGAGAGTGGTGGCCGCAGAGATCGCTCACTCTTGAGCGACAGTTTGTGTTGAAAGATCTGGATAGATACAACCCAAATGTATTAAGACAATTTCGGGATAGAAAATGGTGGAAATGGTTCACTCAAAGTGTAGTGGATGCCAAAAAACACATGGTCCGGGAATTTTATGCCATTGTGGCACACATCAAGAAGGGGACCAAAGTGACGAAAGTGAGGAACAAGGATCACAACAAGGATTCCAATTCAGCGGAACACCCTGAATTTTAAGGCAAAGGGATGGCAGACGTTTGTGTGTATCAAAATAGACCCATGCCGCAATGAAACAAATCTACCAATCCCGCAAGCAGTGCTAGTCGCCTCGATCATGTCCGGGTACCTAATCAATATGGGTGTCGTGATGTCGGTCAACATGTCCTTGGTTCCCAGGCAAGGTGACAACTCCTACCCATATCCCAACACTATCACTGAGTACCTCACATATGCGAGGGTGGAACCAAGGGATTTTGACACCAAGGTGAAGGCGGAGAAGCCTTTCTCGTGGTATTCGTTGATGGATGGTGACAACCCAAAGAAGAAGGGTCAACCCTCTACTACTGCAGGCTAGTATGATGAGCCTGTCGGGGTAGCTTCTAGGACTGTTGACATGCCATCTACTTCAGCAGATCCTTCTGATAGTGCAACAACTATGCCTCCACCACTTTCTTCAGGTCCTTCAGCGTCAGTGCCTTCCACATCGATTTTGAAGCCGATGCCTATGCCCGCTCATCCACTATCTATGTTGCGAGTCTCCCAAACACGGGCAATCCTCAATAACTAGATGCAGATAGCCACTACAAAGCTGACTGACATATCCAGTGTTATTGCATCACAGTCATCCATCTTGGCACCCCAGAATCCTTCGACAGTGGAGGACACATTGAAGAAGATCTTGGAGAACCAGACCACCATCATGAACACCCTGGTATCACATGGTACAGTGATTGAGGAGCTCGGGAAGTAGGCAAAGAAAATGAAGAAATCCAGGCGTCCAAGAAATCAGTTGACAGACTGATAAGAGAGGTGACTAAGATAACAACAGCTGGTGACCTTCCATTTGACATGCTGATGGGGACAAACCCAACATCACCAGTAGACCCAGCAGCACCAGTATATCCAGCCACACCATTAGCACCAGCTAGCCAGTTTGAGGAGCCAAACAGGGTTGCCGACACTGCTGAGGTGGTGCGCCAGATGTTCACCAACCCAGTTACTCCCAGAGCCAGGGATGATGAGAGCCAGTTAGAGGAGACTGAGGGCAGTGACGCTGCTATGGACACAGAGATGTCCAAGGCCACATAGGGGGTCCTCTTTACTCTTACCTTTCCTTATTCTTATTTTGTTAAGCATTGGGGACAATGCTTATTTTTATTCAGGGGGTGGAGTTTATTTGACATTTGATATTAGGATAACTGATAACATTTTCCTCTTTGCTTTTATTTAAGTATATATTCTTCCCTCTTTAGTAGCTTTCTTTGTAGCTTCTTTATTTTGTTTTCTTATTAGCCTATGTTTAATTGTGTAGCTTCTTTTTATGTTTTTAGTAGTCAATAAGCATTTGGTTTTCTTAATGCCACGGTTCTTTCCAAATGTAGTTTTTGTGTGAACCAGGTGATTCTTCCCAATGATGGATAGCGTGACAACCTTCTTAAGGGATTGGGTCCGTTTTCGATGTTTAGGTAATAATAGTAATAGTAATGAATAAAAGAGTCAAACATGCTTCACTTGGTACCAGCACACTTAACTATGTGCTTATGGTTAAAAACAAATTTTTAGGGAAAGAAATAGCTCTAATTAGCGACCTTGTGACTCTTACGTTAACTTAGGCAATCATCGAATAGTTTAGTCGAGCCAGAATGATTTTCAATCTTCAATATGATCGTTGTGGGCCCTCGACTCTATCCTTTTTAACATTCCACCTACGTGAGAGGTGAGATGATTTTGTTGCAAGTCAAAGTACCCGTGCAAATGGTCTAGAACTTGCCCCGAATGTGTTTCTAGGCAAAATTTTAAGTTTTGCTTGTCTTGAGAAGTGATTGTAGGCTTTCCTTGACCCACTTGAAATTTTCCATGACCCACCAAAGTTGTTATCCCTAGTCAACCCATTTGAGCCAAAAACCTTTCTCATTTGATAACCATGTTACAAGCCTTTACCCGTTTTGTAGTGACCCTCTCTTGGCACCCGAGCTTTCCTTAACACTCTTGAGAAACAATTAGCTAAAACATAAGTTTAGAGGAGATACGAGGATTTTGAAAAAGGTATCGAGGCACAAAAAGATAAAAGAAATGAAGAAAAGGGAAGACATGAAAAAGAACAAAAAAAGTGAATAAGTTGAAAAATTGAAGGGATTTTAAAGAATGGTAATGATGCAAAGCATGGACAAAACAAAGAATGAGGAAGTGAATATCATGACCAAGAAAGAGTGATGCTAAGTCTCTCTAACCCCCCTCCCCCTATGGGAAAGAAAATGCCTCCTAAAAGTGGCATAGCATGAGCCGATAAGGGAAAATGTAGTGCTTAAGGAAAGATGAACCCGTTCTATCCTAGTATATCCAACCTTAGTCCAAAAGCCTTCATTACATTCCCAAAAGGCCCTACGTGATTTCAAGCTGAGTGAGCTTACGTTAGTGGTGATTTACATGACGGGCAAGCCTATGGTACTTAAAGCCGTACTTGTGACATTCTTTTGAGAGAGATGAGCGAACCTTTCACAAAACTTTGAATTAAGTGCTACATTCTTAAGTGAGGTACAAACGGAGAGTAGAAGAGGAGGAGTTTGGGATCCACAATGACCTACATGAAAGAGCGAGCTTCCTTGATGAATAAAGTCAACTTTTGGTGCCCAAGTGTCACATTAGAACTATTTTTGCATAAAACTTCAAATCATTGCCTTGTTGATGATTCATAAGTGTTGTGGGTAATTGTTGGTCCAAATTGATGTGTGTTGATACACTTTTGATTAGCTAGAATAGCTCTTATCTTGTGGAGGTGGGAATTACCTTATTTGCTTGAGGACAAGCAAAAGCTTAAGTTTGGGGGGTTGATAAGTGCGGATTTTGACTACTTATTAGCGCTTTTTATCTCTCATTTTAGTCCAAAAGTATTTAATTGTATTCCCGAAAACTGATGAAATATGCTTAATTGCAGAAGTATTGGAAAGTGAGCCACTAAGATAAAATCCAACTCAAAGAGGAGTGATCTGAACTCAAGGACAAAAATCAGGCACATAAGCTCAAGTGCGGACCGCAGATTTTCATCTGCGATTGCAGAATGTGAAGGAAATTTAACAGAGTCCAAGTGCAAAGTGCGGACCGCACAATTATTGTGCGGCCGCAGAAGCTATACAAGAGCTAAAGTTCAGAGAGTCTCATTTCAAACTCAAAAAGAAATGCAGACCGCACAATAATTGTGCGGCCGCAGAAATCAGCTACGCGGACGCACTCAGAAATGTGCGGTCCGCAGAAGAGCCTTGTACGGTCGCACCAAGAATTGTGTGGACTGCAGAATATAAGAGATGCATCCACAATTCAGAATTGTGCGGCCGCAGAGTCAACTCCTGTCAAGACTGAAAAGAAGAGCGGACCGCACATGGAATTGTGCTCCCGCAGAGCCTTCGAAAGGGCATTTTTGTTCGAAAATTCTAGCTTTGTATAAATAGACTAGTTTCACAAAATTAGGTCAAGTTTTGAAATATTGAAAGTCTTGTAGCCGTTTTTACTTGCCTCTTTAGGCAAATTTAACTTACTTTGGTGATTTAACATTGGATTTTTGTCTTTTAATCTTGCAATATGAGTCTTATCATCTTTTCTTCTATACCCATTATGAGTAGCTACTTGAGAAAGAGAGACTTAGTCTAGGAAAACTTGTCTAACAAGAATTTGGGATAAAATCAAGAGATTGATAGTCCTAATTAAAGGGTTGAACCTAGAGATAGTAAAACCCGACTTGAGCTTTTTATCAACTGTTTTGTTCAATACCCATTTAGAATTGAGAAAGCCAAATTGGGTAAAATCACTCTCTTACCGAGAGGTATTGAGTGGGTACTTGGGTGTTGATAGCTATAATACACCCCGACCAACGAAACAAGCTTTACAGTTTACAACCCATTAGGCAAACACCTAGGTGAAGGTCATAGCCCTAGGCCTTTTACACTATTTGAAAGCAACAACAAAAAAAGTTTCTTAGTTTTAATTATTTATCTTGCAATCTTAGTTTAAACTAGACCTAGAATCAACCAAATCTTGTGGAAGTGTAATTTAAGATAGTTCAAGCTCATTCACTATAATATACTTCTAAATCCCAATCATTTAGCTCCATGTGGAATTCGACCCTGACTCTTTGTTAGGTATTACTATTGCATCGACAGTTTCATAACCTCAAATAGAGGTGTGACTTGGACGAGATCAAGGAACCTACTTCCTTAATTTGTAAGTCCTCTAAGAAACATGTGGTTCCAAAACCCAGGAGAGAGTCATATGTGAAAGCTGTGGAAATTGAGAATGTTGAGGTAGACAAGTCGGGTGAGAAGGTGTTTGAGAAGTCTGAAAAGAAAGAGAAAAGTGTGAGAAAGTCTGTGAAAAGGAAGGGTGGTGACAACAAGGAACCTGGTTCTTCCAAGAAGGCCAAAGTAAGTATGGCCAAGGATAAGCAGAGAAAACCTGAGAAAACAGAAGGTTCTGTGGGGCAGAACATTTCCCCCTGACATTCTGGACATGACATGGATGCGTCAACTGGTTGATATCTGTGAGTTTTAAAAGTAGACACACTTGTTCATCAATGAGAACCCGAAGGTGTTTGAGGAAAAAGTGAGAAGCTTCTATCCCGACATGTTCACAGTAGAAGATGATAATATCTATTTGAAGGTAAATGGAATAGACTTTGTGATAGATGAGGATGTGTTGGGGAACATTCTAGGGGTGCCTAATGAAGGGATTTCATCCATTGAGGGGACTTGTTCTTCCAATTTCAGAAGTACAATTTTGAAGGATGATGTTGAATAGCAAGGGGAACGGGTGCACAAGAAGGCCCTCCTACCACTGTATCAATTGTTGTTCGAGATGGTGAACAAGTTCTTGCTCCCACGTGCAGAACGGTGTTACATTAAGTCTAGAGCAGACCTGTTCCTCATAGAAGCACTGGATGCCTACACTACTATCAATATTCTTGGACTCATGATAGAGCACATGAAGAAAGTGGCAGATTTTAAGGATGGTAATCATGGGTTACCTTATGGGTTCTTACTCACCAAGGTGTTTAGCTTCATCAACGCCCCTTTGGGAAAAGCAACAGTGGGAACTTGCAAGCAAACCTTCTCCAGAACTACCTTAGAGGAGTGTGAGTGCATTGATAAGAAATAAGGGGTTGACAACAATTCCACAATCTCGCAATTGATTGATGCTCAGAATGCTGCAACTGAGGAGATAAATAGTTTGAAGGCACAAAATGCCATTCTTGAAGGGCAGCTTAGTTAGGCTCATGAGGCACCTGGTTCCAGCAGTGCACAAGGCACAGAGGTTATCCATTTGTCTAGGGAAAATACAGATCTTAGGAAACAGGTCGAGGACCTGAATGAGCGGCTACTCAACGAGCAAGTGTCTGCAAATGCCAGAATGGATATTCTCCTTCGAATTCTTGCCTCTTCATCCATGCCTCCCCTTCTAGTGCTCCTTAAACAGTTTCCCTTTCCAGTGTCCCGTTCAAAACTGTCTGTCCTATATCTTGGTCTTTTTGTTTGTTGTTCTTTTTGTGGCTGGTACTTTTAAGCTGTTTTATTTTGTAAATGGTTGTGTAACAAATGGTACTGCTAATCCTGCTCCCTTTTTATTTTAAAATTAATGAGTTTTCCATCCTCTTACTATGCATGTTTTACTCTTCTGCTCTGTTCTTAGCCATGTTTGTGTGCACACATGTGGTATGAGTTAACTATGCTAGAGTTTTGTTTACTTATTATTTGTGACTACTCTTTTTATAATGCCAAAAGGGGGAAGTTGATTGAGAGGGGGAACAGGTTCAGGGGGAATGTTGTGACTATTATATGAAATATTGGTTCTCATGGGGAATTTCAATTACAAGTTTGTCATCATCAAAAAAGGGTAAATTGATAGGTTATGTGCCTTGTTATGTTTTGATGATCTAACAAACTTAATGATAAGAACCAGATAGGGAACCTGTTACACATCCTCAGGGCTCAAGAACAATAGGTCTCAAGTCGGCCACAAGTTCCAACAATTAGAGTCAAAGAGACGTTAGAGGTAATAGATTCACATAAGTTCCCTTGCTGACTGTACCAGTCAACTGCTCACAACTGTAAAGTTGTTGCAACTATTCTTCTACACACACGTAACAGTGTGAACAGTGTAGCGGCCACTTTCTGAGACATGCCTTGTACTGGATATTGCTTGCATCATCCAAGTGACATCACTTGGATATTATTAATATGAAGCAATGAAGAAAATATACACTTGCACATTCCAGAATTAATCAAATATTCTCTCAAGTGTGTTGCCATCTTGCAAGTGATTTCTAGGCTTCAAGAACAAAGAACAACATAACGAAGGACCAGTTTCCATCATTGTGTTATTATATATCCCTAGTTGTGTTGCACCTTTGTTAGAATGATTTACTTGTAATTCCTAGTTAGCTTAGTTAGAAGCATTGTGTAGGAAACCAATTGTAAAACCATAAACCTTGTGTTTGTGTCTTGGCTAAAGTTAGTCGAGTTGTGAACTTTGTAATAGAGTTATTACAAAGAGACTTGTAATAGAGTTATTACAAGTGAGTGATGGATTAAGAGTTTAATTCCTAGGTTACAATAGGTTGTAATCTAAAAATTGCTCGGTTAGTGAAGTTGAAATCCTACAAGTGTAGGTCGTGGTTTTTAAACCCGTGAGTTGGAAGTTTTCCACGTAAAACTCTACTGTGTCATTTTTCTATCTCTTATTGTGCGTATTCAGTGGGAACTGATAGAGAATCAGGTTCTCTATACAGTTTGGTGGATCCTAAGGTTCTATCAATAACAGTTTCATGAATCTTCCCTCTTTATGGTCTTCATCCATTCCGTACCTATTTCTTCTTTTTCAGCTGTCAGGTCTAGTATCTTTTCTGGCGGAACATCGGGGGTATTCCGCTCATGCCTTTTCAACTCTTTTAATTTACTTAACTGGATCTGTCACTTATCACCTTGCCGATGATCCATATATCATACCTTTTTTTTCCACCGATACACTCTCACTATTCGATCGTAATCTTATCCTTCTGAAAAATTGGCATTGAAATTTTGAAAGTAACAAAAAGGCAGGAAATATGGAGAGAGATCCCATCCAAATTTGATAATGGTGATCTCCAAGATTTCATTGTAGACAACTTGCTTTGATACATTCATGGGCTATATTTTTATTATAAAGATTACAGGTTCAAAAGTTCAAATCCATAAATGCAAAATATATTTCCCTGCTGAAGTTCACCCTAACCACTTCAAATGACTCTTCTTTCTTTATTTTCACTTCGAATTACTCATCACAAAGTACTCCAAGTTCCTGACAATCATATTCAGTTAGGTGAGGTTTTACTTTCCAAGGGATTTAGGGGCATCTTTATTGTCTGCGTTAATGCATGTGATTCACCGTCCAACGACTTATTTAATTTATTGAAAAACTTATTATTTTTTCCCCTTAGGTATTTGTTTCTTGAGGAAGACTGACTTTTTGATGTGTTAAATTAATTGTTTTCTCTCATAACATTCCCCATAGTTTAAATAATTAAACTAGTATTACTAAAAAATAGTCATCTAGTGAAATACCTCCCTGTTATTCCAAGACCTTTTTGTCTTAGAATATTTAACTTCCTTGGACCAAACTTTCTGGCGAACTAACAAAGTCCTAGTCGACCCAATTACTTCCACCTTCCCAGGCAAATTAACTGTATCGGGTTTGGGTTTGACTAAACTAATCAAGGGATTTTCCAGGTCAATTTGATTTTAGTTCCCTTAGCTTGCTTTTGTTTATTCCAGCTTTTCAAATGGGCGATTGTGTTACATTTCGGATTAAGATTTTGTTGAACCAAATAAATTGAGTCATAATTCAGCCGATCTATATTTGTTGGGTCAGGATGTAGTGACCCAACAAATATTAAGATAGTGTTCGTAAAATATTTCATAAGCGGTATCACACTTTGAAAAAGTGAACTAATAAATAAATTACTATAACGATAATAAGTGGTGTCATTTTATACTTATCCTCAATATTTTTATTTTTTTATACATGTCTAGTAAAATAATTCGACAAAGCGGTCTCGCGCGACAACGCATGAAACAAAGTGCATGCCCGTCAATATGGGCAGGTCAGTTTGAACTAAACAATGAGTCGACTCAATACTTCCAACTCAAAATCATTTCTCATTTATCTAAATATATGTTTTGTTGTAATCTGTTTAACTACGGAATCTAACTAGTAAAATCAACAATAATAACAATAACATATCCAGTGTGATCTTACAAGTAATGTCTAAAAACAATAGGGTGTACGCAGACCTTATTCTCAAACCTCCATCGTACCCAAAAAAAAAAAAAAAGGTAGAATTTGAAAAGGAGTACAGTACAAAAGCACAAGGACGAAGTACCCCGCAACAATAATGTCAGGGGCTAGCTAGTTGCACTTAAACTTGTCGAAAAATGGAAGGATTGCAAGTAAAAATGTTGTACTCCAATATAACCTTAACTAGATAAAAATGCAGAGTACTGAGTATGCGGTTTCACATCAGTCTTGAATTTCACTATTCATTTTTGCCCTTATGATTCCCATAACTGCAGAAATCTGACTTCCCATTATCTGTTCACCAAATTTGTTTGTGCATTTGTATGGACTATAGCTCCAAGTGCTGCCTGACTGTTTATCTATTCATCAGGACCACCACATGGTTATCTCCCCCTCCCCCCCCACACAATCATAGTAGAGACGGAGCAATAATTTGAACATTATGAGTTTTGAATTCTAATACTGACTCGTTAGGTTTTAAATTTATTTTCTATACACATTTAGTGATTTTCTAATACAAGTATAATGTTTGGACTAAAGTTATTGGATTCTGCCGAATTGAAATATTATATACTAGCTACACCCCTGAATCATATATTTATCCTTCTGTCTTTTCGATTTCTTAATTATTTATTGCTTTTTTTTTTCCTCCTATCTTTTCGATTTACATGACCAAGTTGTAATAGAAAGAATTGGTGTTTGACTCACCAATCGTTCGTCCTATCTTATTTTCGCTGAACCTACTACTTAAAATACATCTCTTGCTATTTTTATTTCTCAAATGTATCCTTCTTAAAACACATGACCAGAAACTAAGATATTCACAATTCTTTATCAATTTTTTGGAAATGATCCTGTTTCCATGCTCGTACGAGAGCATGAGAAGAAAGAGGTTGGCACGAAATGATTCGTCATGCTCAAAATAATATTGGCAGATTGCTCGTTCGAGATATATTATGCATAAGGTATGCCATCATAAATTAAAATATCTTTATTGTTATAAAGTATAACGAACTCGAAGATTGTTTTTAGATAATCTTATTCAAGTGTGTCTTTCGAGCTAAGATTACCCGATTTACAGAGTGTTAAATTCACTCTGAAAGTCACATGACTTAAATAAACATTTAATAAGTACATGTATCATCTACCTAGTTTATTGTATTCGAATAAGAATGTATAAGAATACTTTATGGACATCCATTATTTTAGTTCAGTGTATTCATATTTAACATTTGATTACATTATTGTGAGACAAAATGTGGAAATTAAATATGCGAGGCTTTGGTTCGAGATAGAAGATACATCCTTTACCAATCAAAAAGAGAACATACAGTTGAGAAGAGGGAGAGAGCTAGAAAACAGTACCATATGTTAGCTTAATTACTTAAAAACAAGGATGAGTTTACATATATATAGTTTAGCTCCAAAATATGACGCATTAATACTAAAACAATTAATATTTCTTTCCCCACCCAACCCCACAATTTTCTTTTCTCATTTTCTTAATTTTTTTGGGGGGGGAGGGGGGTGGGTGGGGGAGAGTTTTAGATTTCCATTAATTTTCTCCCCAAGAATTAATCATTGACAAGAAACAGTCATCGGCCGGCATTATGCAAGCTCTTGATTTTTCTCCACAACCCTCACTTCTTTTGCAGATCTAAGAACGTCGGCCTGCAATCATGAAATGCAATTAATGTTAACAATAAAAAAGTACTCAAAACTTATGTAGCTACGATTCTCTAAAAATGTTGTCGCATCCGTATCGGATAAAAAATATAATAATTTTTGAAAGATCCGACGACACGCACCCGAAGATATTTATTTTTAAGTGTTGAAGAGTGCAAGTAACATAATTCAGAATATATAAATATATATATTTTAGGAAAGAAGAAGAAGAAGAAGAAAGCTATTATCAAACAAACCTGATCATCAGTGATTTCAACTGCAAAGCCATCAACAATAACCAAAGACAATCTCTTTTTATAGCTCCCTGGCTCAAAGGTATTTGCTAACAGCTCATCATGTTTCTTGCTTATGTACAGATCCAGCTCATAGCTTCCCTTCTTTTTTCTATCATTATATAAAACCAAGAATACAACTTCTAATATATTTTAAACTTAGAGGCGAATACAAGATTTAAACTTAATAGTTCAAGGTTTTGACTTCATGGAAAATACGAGTTATTAATTTTCAAGATTGAACACATTCCCAACACTTTATGTCCGCCTCTCTTTTTATCACAAAAATCATATTTTTAAAAGGAAAAGAAAAAAGAAGAAGAAGAAGAATACTGACCTTTTGGATTGAAGGCGTTCGTATTCAGGATCATAGTTCATGAAAACAAAGTAAAGCTCAGTCTCTCCTCTTGCCATTTTCTTCTGCCTTTAGTTTTTCTTTTTCTTCTTATATTTCCGATTAAAATGTGCACGAGGAAATGAAGCTCAACAGGGTGCTATTTATACATAGAGAGTCAACAGACTTTTACAACTTAAATATATATAGTAATTGTTGCAAGTAATAAAAGGGTTAAGTGGATTTACAGAGAGAAAACAATTTGACTTAATTACCGAGAAGTACAGTACTTAATTAACCTCACAATTTTGGTATTTACTATTTACTTGTTTTAGAGTTTAGTGAGCCCGAAAATTTTTAATACCCAAAATACTAGAAAAAAGGATTCAAAATTTTAAGTCAGTCAGTGTGAAGTTGCTGCCCATAGGATGCATGAAATTCGAACGATGGGACAAGCTTGATATATTGTCTTCCCTTTATCAGCAGCGATATAGTTGTTTTGTAATTATTTAGCCAATATGGACAGTATATTCGAATGCAAAAGAATCATTGGTGAAGCTGGAAATTTTTTAACGGTATTCAAATTTAAAAGAAGTGAAAAAAATTATGATAAAGGATGTTCAATATGTGTTATATACCTCTACGATGTAATATTTTACCTATGTATACAGTGCAATTTTTCGACGAAAGGTGATCAGTTGACTATCCTTATGACCATGTGGCTTCCTTATGACCATGTGGCTTCGCTACTTAATAGAATAGTAACACCTGCTTAATGGCTCGATATGATATTTTGATATTCTTGATTAACGGTCCTCCTTTTGTCACTATTTTTAAAAAACAAAATATGCAGTCCCTACTATATTAGTCGTCTACGGAGATGTGGAATTCAGTATGGTATAATTAGCAATGACAGTACAAGCTTTGTATAAATGTATGATTTTTTTAGAATAATTTTTAAATTTTATACATACATACATACATACATACATACAAATATATAAAGCACGGAATACGTACTCACCGACTTATACACATTTCACATTTGCCACTCTCAAATAGTGAAGTTTTTCACGAAAAAAAATATTGAAGTTTTTGTATCTCTTAATCCTTCGTGTAAGCGCTAAAGATAATGTGAATTATTGCAGAAGCATGCTTTAATTAAGGAGACACAATGAATCTAACCCGAAGCTTCTTGATTCCTTGGGTTCTGCTAAAAGAATCTTAAAATACTGCTAACCAAACGCTTTGGAAGACAAAGTCAACACATTATAATTTTAAAAAAAAATTAAAGTAAACTACTGGCTACTGGGATCAGTCAAAATGTACGATTAGGCTAAACAAATTACATGATTTAATCAAATAAATAATGATAGCTTGTTATTGTTAGTAATATAATATCCCAACTGCAGGCCTATTCACCTATATTTTCAGTTATTAAAAGGAAAAAAATGGTATAATGTGTAGTAGTTGGTCCAAGTGTCATAGATACCGTGACTAAATGAGATTGATTGAACTATATCTTAATCGCTACACTTGAGAGCTTGAAATGTGAACTGTATATTACTTGGAATAT
This sequence comes from Nicotiana tomentosiformis, assembly GCF_000390325.3. Classification (NCBI taxonomy): domain Eukaryota; kingdom Viridiplantae; phylum Streptophyta; class Magnoliopsida; order Solanales; family Solanaceae; genus Nicotiana; species Nicotiana tomentosiformis. Next base: position 139,821,375 of record NC_090819.1, read on the forward strand.
AGAGTTTAATTTAATGATGATGCAAATTCAGTTCTTAAAGAATAAGTAAATGTTACTATTAATGAATAACCACATCCGAACGAAGTCATTTTCGTGTAGAGGCGGAAGTACGATTTCAATCTTATGCATTCGGGATGTTAATCGTTTTAAGTTAGTAAGTTCTAAACTAATAATTCATACATATTTAATGAAATTTTAAAAACATATACAGGGTTCGAATCAAAACTACTGGATTCGTTCAAACCCGCTCCCGACACTCTAGCTCCACCCCTGTTTTTGTGAGTTACGCTCGGTAAAAGCTATTGCTAATTATTACAATATTCTTGCATGTGCCTAAGTAATTTGGTAAAAATTTTATGACAAAGTAGCTCTTGAAAATAAGAAAAATTAAAACCTCAGAAGTCAGAACAACACGAAAGCTAATATGGTATAAGATTTAAAATTTTATCCAATTTCTTTGAAGCGGTATTGCATTACAACATGTTCAAAACTCGCTATCAATGTTCTAACATCAAAAATAAGTCCGAGATCTTTCACTCAATTTCAATTTTTTAGGACTCATTTGGCCATAGATTTTGCCAAAATAAACTTTGATTTTATTTGGCAAACACATATTTAGCCATAGATTTTGCCTACATTATGGCCAAATTCCAAATCCCAAAACCAGCTCAATAGCTGGTTTGGGGCCAAAATATCACTATTATATTTTTTTAAAATTGCACCAAACTTTTGTATTTTATAAAAGAGCCCACCATTTATTATTTTGTAATAATGTTGCTTCGTCTTCTCGGTCATCTGATAGTGTATCATGTAGTTCATTCTAAAAATGATAATTTTGCATCAAATTTATTTATGTTCAGGACTATGGTTTGTGATACTATAATGAATGTTATTGATAATGGTACTGTTGGGTATTTGTGATAGTTTTTAGAACTTGTGGGTATAAGTCATATTTCATGTTTTTCCAAACCAAACTTCACCCAAAACAGATGTCCAAACATATTTTCATCTTCAAACCAAACTTCACCCAAATCAGATTTTTTAGAATAAATTTGGGAATTTATGGCCAAACGCTAGCTTAATCTTTTTTTTTTATTGTAGGAAGAGGACCCTCGTGGAAACGGTCACTAATAATTGCGTTAGAGTAAGTTTTATAAATTATATTTTCTTGAGATGCGGTCTTTCCTTGGACAATATGTGAATGCAAGAGGCGGAGTCAGGATATCAATTTTATGAATTCTGGATCTTAGAACGACGACTTCAATTGCTAATAACTGGATTCTAATTTTAATATTTGTACATATTTAACTAATTTTTTGACATAAATATATTGTTTGAGCAAAACTTTTTGTGTTCGGCTTCATCCTTGATGAATACCGAATACTTTGTGCACCCAAATATTTTTAGAAGGACCCTGAGTGAAGGGTAGTAATAAAAGCACACGTGTAAGATCTGACATGATTCAGTGACATTATAGAAGTAAAGTGGTCCTCTTGACTCTGTTTAGTGATAGAAAATTAGGAAGGAACCAACGAATCAAAGTGCAGAACCACACGTGAGGCTACTCCATATTTCATCAGTGTCTGTCCCTATTAAGAGTCCGTTTGGATATAAGAATTTTTTTATTTTTTTAAAAAATAAATTTTATTTTTTTTCAAAATTAGTGTTTGATCATAAAATTTTTAATTTCACAAAATAAATTTTGGAATTTTTTGAAATTTTAAAAATTTTAAAAAGCCGTTTTTCAAAATTTTCACTCACAAAACTTCAAAAATAACCCAAAATTATATTTATGTCCAAACACCACTCTAATTTTCAAATAACATTTTCACTTTAATTTTTTTTAATTTTTTTTTGTAATTTTACAATTCTTATGTCCAAACGCCCACTAAGATCCCTTTATTATGGGGGAAAATAAGACCCTCTTTACCGCAACTTCTTTAGCACACTCAAATAGATCACACTAAGAAATTAGAGCTATTGAATAACATTCTTGTATATGTGGTAACGATTACTCTCATGACGAAAACCATATAAAATTATGTTCAATCGATTAAGATAGGCATAATACATAAATATGCCCTCAAACTTGGCCTCAGCGGGCAACTATGCCCTCCAACTTTGGGTGTACAAGTAGGCGCCTCAACTTGTACAAAGTTGAACACGTAAACACAGATGCTTACGTGGCACTGACATGGCACCTACATTTTGGAGGTGTCTAGGTGATTATTTTGTAAGTTAGAGTGTTCAACTGACAAAATGGAGACAAGTTGAGGTACCTACTTGTGCACACCCAAAATTGGAGGGCATACTTGCCAGCAGAGGCCAAGTTTGAGAGCATGTTTATGTATTATGTCATTGAGATATGCGTAAACTGAATCGAACGGGGCATCATTAACAATAACAACAACATACTCAGTGTAATTTCATAAATGAGGCCTAGAGATGATAGTGTGTATGCAGTCTTACCTTGTGCGGGTGAAGATGTTGTTTCCACTAGACCCTCAGTTCAAAGCAAGCATGCATAATCACAACAAAATAGAGAGAAATACAATAGTGAAAAAGTCAAAGTAGTTATTAAATGATTATCGGTTACGAAGCTCCTTGATGCATTAGGCACATAAAAAGCTCATATTAAGCCCGCCAAACATTTAGTAAAATGCTTAATTATATAAAAATCACACGTCAAAGATACAAATTCGAATCGATACTTTTTTAGTCAAAGACCATTATGTTTATGCCAAGTATCTAATAATATAGTCTGGAAAAGATCAAACATATCAACAAATATGGTTAAAGACCGGTTGTAAAACATCATTTCAGTAACCCAAAAGTTTCAAACATGTTTCAAGACGTACATTATTTTTCATCATGTATGTTTTTCTTATCCATATACTATGTGGACCAATCATATATTTTACGCTGGGGCGGTCCATAATATAATATGTGGGTTAATGTGAATATAGTAGTTTTTGCTTATATTCAGTATAAATATATTCACTAAATATCTATAAATAATTGAATGTGAATCCCATTATTATTGTATATTAACTTGAGACCTCAGATCAATAGAAATATAAAGTTCAAATATTGGATCGTCCTTTAATTTTACGCGCACATTTAAAAGAAACCCAACTAATTTCTTACCCTCAAAACATCTCCGAGGTATATCACTATTTCTTTCATTGTAGGCCTAGCCTCTTGATCACTATTTGTGCAGCTCAAAGCTATATTCAATACATTGAAAGCTTGTTTTCTTTCTTTGCCTTGCACTATAAATTCAAACTCCCCATTTTCCACCTCTTCTTTCTTCATCCCTTGCCTTCCTAATATGTCCAACAAAATAATACCAAAATTATACACATCACTTTTCTGGCTTAGCAATTCATGAGAATATGCATATTCATAAGGGGGTGGCTTCTTTTGCCAGGTATCGGAAAACTCTGTCCTCTCTGCTAATTGCGCGAAGCCATAGTCGGAAAGACAAGCAGTGAAATCAATGTTGATCATGATATTTGATGCCTTGACATTGCCATGAACATTTAAGTATATGTCCTTGTGATCCTTAATTTGATTTTTTGGTTGATTTTGAGAGTGGATAAATGCAAGGCCATTAACAATACATAGAATTATTTTTAAACGTTGTTTCCATTCTAGTGCAGTTTGTCCTAGATCCCTTGCCCCTGCAACCAAGAATTCTATAAGGATAAGAAATTGGAGTAAAAGAATTTCATTTATATGCATTGATAATGTAACTTTTTTTACGCGATTAAAATTTAACATGTTGTAACTGATTATCTGTTTCACCTTCTAGCTAGTTTTGTAGTCAAAGAAGCACTTAGCCTTTTATTTGGCGTTGTATCAAACATGACAGATTTAACTTATTTTAATATCAAGGAAGCTCTTATTTTATTCATTTGATACTACCAATAACCATTTCTAGGAGGGTTTGGATTAGTGGCGGAGCTAGCATTCACGGTATGAGTTTGGTCAAATCCAGTCGTTTTTATCCAAACTCTATATTTATTTTAAAAAATCTATTTAATATGTACAAATTATTAATTTAAATATCAGTAACTTTAGCATAATATGCCATTTTAAAAACCTTCTCCCTATTTAATTAAAAATTATCTTGTGGTGCTTCTCGACAAGTAAAATAAAATAGTATTTAAGTTATATACATTGATAATGTACAAATTAATCCGCAATTAAATTATTTATATATATATTTAACTGGTTGATTATATGAAAAAGAAAGCTCACCTGAAAGTAAATCAGCAAGACTACCCATGGGATAATAATCACAAACAACAAACTTGATCCTTTTTGAGTATAAATAAGCTGTGATTGGAACAAGTTGCTTGCACTGTCTAATAACCCTAGCAAATTTCTCAATTCTTTTCCCAAATTCACTATTTTTCACAACCACTTTCCTAAACCTTTTTAGAGCACGTATTTTCCCTTTTAAAAGCACAACTTTCTCGGTCATACCAAAATGACTCTCTCCCATAACCCCAGCTGAAGCCCTTAACACTTCTTTTAGTGTCAACCTTGGCTCGCAAGAATGAGCGACTGCTTTACCTGAGACATAATATATTATTAAATGAATAAAAATATATAATTTCTGATAGTTTAAACTTTTATATGAGATGGTTATATAATTCAACACTACCATGGTTATGATTAGGATCATTATTTTCGTCGAAAAATATGAGGGGTACATCTTGTTTGAATCCGATGATGAATTCCTCGTGCTCATGCATAGACATTGATCTGCAGCTGTTTTCTTCATGATCGCTGAAGTTCCTTCTAACTTGGTGTTTAGTGACAAAAGCTCTTGATAACATCTTTTTAACTTAGTTAAATGGGTGTTTAAGGAAACTTTCAGAAAGAGGTTCCTTGGAGAGAATTTATTGTGTTTGGTGTGTTGTCTCATTGGTTATAGAATCTTAGAATACATCGAATCCCTGGTGGGTAAAAAAAACAAAATTATATGGTATTAGGATTAATTTATGGGATTTTAATTAAGGAGATAGTGAGTTGGAGTCCTTGTTTTTCACACAAATGTTTTATTTGTTTGGAATATACCTTGATTTATCCTTGCTTACGTAGGAGTTATTAAATTCATGATAGTATATTTGCTAGATCAAAAGAAGTTTGTCCCTGAATTATATTGTCCTGTGTCCCCTGATAACGACCTGCTAATTATTTTGTGATAAAAATACTCGCATTAGTTGTTTACATCAAATCAACGGATACAAGATATTTGTCTATATGTATATATCACTTCACCATGACTAAATGATACGTATTCTTACTTTAATTTTATGTAAACATCGAATACAAATAAGTATTTTGTTTCCTTTTTTACTTACCTCGATCCTTTTCTAATGCCACAAAAGGAAAATTAAAAAAAGATAGTAACGATCAAATAATTCTTAGGACTGAATATTTGAGTTCTATAAGGCGGACAATGAAAAGGACATGAATACGTCACCTACTTCATAAAGAAAATACAAAAATATACTACTTCAATTTCAAGACAACATTGATCCCTTTTTTGTTCTTGTTTTGTATTAAACTGCGTCATTAAAACTTTATGGTATAGAAATTTCATCTCTCGATAATATCGGTCCAGTGAGCTTTACTTGAATCTCTCAAACGTTCATAAATTAGTGCAGCAATTTTATACGAAGGTTTTCTTTTGTTTTTAATTCAACCTACCTAGGCCAATAACAGATAGCAAGATTTAAGAATTGACAAACGCATATATAAGGGAACTTTCAAATGACCAGAATCTCCTCCTTTAAATTATGAAATGAACTTATATTTAATAAACCTCAATCTGTATTAGTTTTATATGGTAACATTGTTATTTGTGTTTTCAAACTCTATAAAAATAAATATCAATTGAATTGGAGTACACGAAATATTATGCTCAAACATTATTTGAGGCTGTGCTCACTCTTTTCTCGTGATAAAATAATGTCTGGGTCCACTTGCACGCGCCTTGACTATTCTATCGAATACGTGTTACGCACCCACCTACACAAGTGTCAGATCACTTTGTCCACCAAAACTTAGACTGATAAAAATAGATCATCGAATTGAAATTTGTACCCGATTCCCAAATAATTTTTACCCACTTCATTGCTCGTTAGATCACAGGGTGAGTTAGAGATCCGTTCAAAACTTTGGGAGTTCAACTCCAACAACGTGGGACAATGATATTGAAAATACAGCCAAATGGTTACTATTTCCCTCTACGCACAAATAATGTGGGATTCAAATGTCACTATCAGTTTCCCCTCTTCTTACCTCTTCTTTCCCCATATTTACTGCCCACCTTTCCAAATGAGGAAATAATAATACATTCACATTGATGGTCAACCGAGTTTCCCGTTGCTTTATCCTATATATAACCATGTCTTCCCTTTTCTCCTTTAGACAGAAATAAACTTAGTTATTTTAAACCAATTTACATAATGGACAAACTCTCAATTGCCATTTTCTTCCTCTTTTTCACCCTCTCATTTGCTCGCACACCCTTGACTCAACAAGAAAATGATATCAAACTTCCCCATACTCTTCCCGAACGCGACACCACCCCCACAAACCAGCTTGACAAAGAGACTCACCATGTTCAAGAGAATCAAGACCTTCCTGGACCTAAGGTCAAAAAGATTAAGGCATTACCTTTGACGTTTGTTCGGCTTCGTCCGATCAACCGCCATTTTCGGGCTAGATCATCTAGGCTCCCTAACAGACTATGCCACCACCATTTCCGCCATGCACATAACCTGAAGCCAAAAACACACCTTGATGATCATGATCAGATCCCTTGTGGTAAAGATATGATACTTTCTTCTGGTGAGAACAGTGATTTTGATGACCATGTAATGTTCGATGGAGGCATGCATCAGGTTCCGGAGGAATGGATAAGTTTCCTCCACGACAACAACGAAGATGATGATGATGAACAGAAGATGTCAAAGTTCATAATCAAGCGGGAAAATCACAATAAGTTTGCTAAACTGAAACTAAAGAATCAGTTCTATGACCCCTTTGATGATGAGGAGGAGGATGAAGATGAGGATGACAAGATTTCGGCAACACAGTATGATGATCATAACAACATTGCTAGGAAGAAACTGAAGACGCATTTGCACCATCACCATGAGGAAGAGGAGCAAATAGCTGAAGAAGAGAATGAGGCTCATAAGGAGGAAAAGAAGACAGGTGGTTTCGTGAGGCACATTCGCAAGTTCTTGGATCATTACTTTGAATGAAGCACCTTTGCTAATGTGCTCCATGTTTTGGTTTAGTATTTTGTATTAACGTATGTATCTGTAGGATTACTCGTTGAGAGCGAGTATTAGCACAAAGGTAGAATTGCTCCTTTTGGTTGAGGCCTAGAGACAACCTCTTCGTAGAAAAAGAAGGTTGTGTACCACCCTCTCCCTACCCTGCACTAGCAGGGGAGCACTATGTCCATAGGATAAGCCTTTAGCTTGTTGATGTGTGTTTTTTAGTTGTGTAAACAAACTTTGCATCCATACGAGATGTAGTAGCAAGGATTCTAACATGTATACAATATGATTGAAATACCAAGTTGAAATTACAATTTTACTTAGAACAAGAATAAAATTCATCATTTCTTCTTTGTGATTACTGACTTGAATTGGAAGCAAAGAATTACAAGATATTCATAAGTAGGTAGAGCATGCACCAGTTTGTTGGCTGCTGGTGAGTTCTGAGCAAGGCCAAGGGCTGACTTGAATTGCAGCTCCGCTAACATCTGAGCATTTCCAAGGGGAATTTCGTGGTCCGGGGTTGTTGCCATGAAGGTTGATATTGGAGAGACAAATCCCTGAGAAAGGGGAATTCTTCAAACCACGGATCAAACCAGCCTGCAAAACCTTTTCACCCCAAACATCCTTTATCTTGATACCCTTAACCACTGGAAGAGCATTCGGATTGAAATTTTCATCTGGATGGTCCCCAACATCCCCTGCAATCTTAATCCCTGTTCGTGTATTTTCCATGTAGACATTTGAGACCGTAATGTTCCTGATAACCCCTCCTCGACCAATGTTTGTCTTAATGTGGATGCCAACTCCCATGTTGAAAAGGTTTATATGCTCAGCTAAAACATCCACTACGCCACCAGAAGTTTCACTTCCAACAGCAATTCCAGCAAATGGAGATGATCCAGTTATCCTTCGGATGGTTATGCCATGACTAGGGCGACCATAAGCAATGCCATATTGATCCCACCCACTCTTCACGGCTACTAGGTCATCCCCTACGGAAATATAAGAGTCTTCTATGCAGACATGGGAGCTTGAATCTGCAATAGTAAATAAATATATTAATGAATTAATCGTAAAGAAAGAAGAAGCAACCACTAATTGCTGTATGTCTTCAGTTTTCTGATAATGTCTAGAGAAGTGAGAACGCTCCGCACTTGGCAATCGATTAGTTCACCCTCCAAGAACAGAAATCGGGGTAGTGGAAATGACGTTTCTTACAAGAAGCAACTAGCTTCTTTATGGAAGATAATGGATAAACGCATGCCCAGATAAATTTCTTTTAGCAATACTCTTTGTTGCTAGACAAAAGTGATGCTAAAAGGAAGCTTATTATATACACTCCAATGATGCATCAAATAGAAGGTTGAAAAGATCATTGGTTCTTGCACAGAGTAATGATAACCTCTATATGATGTCTCTTCTGCATAATGTCACATCTCAAAAAGAAAGAAAACTAGATACCTCAACTTCAAACAGTTCACGGAATTCTGCCGAAAATTTTGCACTAGGTCATTTACCCAAAAGCTATTATTCTATAGCGAATTGTGTCAATGAAAGGGGACTCAGAAGACAAGAGGGGAAACCTGGATCAATTCCATCAGTGTTTGGAGAATCAGCTGGAGCCAATATGGTGACATATCGAATAACAACATTGCTGGCAAAGGAAGAAATAACCAAATCAGATCATACTTGATGGACTAGCTTGTTGTTAATGATATATTACACATAGGTTAACCAGCATGGTTACATCAATTTGTCAGCAATTCCTATTACAACTGCATGTTAAATCATACATATTGACCAAAATTGGAAATTCAGCTCCTAATGGAGTAAATAACTTCTAAGGTTTTAAACTTTCAGTGCAACATGTATGATTATTGTCAGTCGATCACTCACCCCTACACATCTATGATATGGATAAAATCCATGGTGCACCTCTTTAACTGATGTTAACTGACCCAGAGAACATGTGACTGCAATGAATTATATAAATAAGTAGATAAAAAGAAGAAGATTACTTCAACAACACAATCGGATTGCAGCTTCTTTTCAGATTTGTTTTACATGCTTTTCAAATTCACAGGGGAAAATGCAAAATTATGCAAAACTTATACCTGCAATAAACAGGGTGGATATTCCAAAAGGGAGAGTTCTTGAAAATGACATTAGAAATGATTATGCCTCTGGAGTTCATTAGTTCAATGAGATGAGGTCTTGTAAATTGAAGAGTTCTTTGCCTCCACATATTCCACCAAACATCACCCTGGCCATCAATAGTACCATTCTCACCTGAGAAATATGTTTAATAATTCAGTCGAATCACATTTTATCAGGCCTTGAAGTTCATTATAAGTTGGTTAGAATGTTCTTGCTTGCCACAAGTTGTACCCAAAAAGGTATTGAGGAAAATGTAAAAGAATAGGGAATTGATATTTACCAGTGATAATCACATCATGGAGCCCGTCTCCATGGAGTAAGCTCATATACCTTCCACCAGGTCGCTCTCTTCCTCTCCCATATGAAGGCAATGGATCGACCAATGGCCATTGACTGGCATCCTAAATTGTAATTGATTGCAAGGATCAGAACAAATTGGTCTTCACTTCAAACTAAAATGTGCGATCTCATACAAAAATACGTGATGAATCAATATCCACAGTAATGTCATCCCATCAAAACCTTCTACACTTGTAATACATCAATTGCTGAAAGGATGCGTTAAAGTGGAAACAGCATATCTTTGAGCTGGCACATATTTCTACAATCCGAGAAATTACCTCTCCTACAAGGAGGGGTAATCTAGTGATTGGTATAAAACATACTGAGGTCGAAGAATAAGCTGCTGCAGCCTGCAGCATTTCAAAAGAATGTGTCTAGCTAAAGATAGCAGATCTCACTCAAGGCTCTGATCATTTGAAATTGAAGGTTTGAATTAAGGTCCAAGAATACAACTGGAATCTAACCAGCGTAAGAACCTATGGTTTCTTTTTTTTTCCCATTGCCATGGCATGTAATACTACTTTGGCTTTATTATCAAAGATCATGAGATGACCTTGTGGGAGCCAGACGAACAAGAAATGGATATCTGTTTACTTTTTGTTTCCTTTTTTTTATAACCGAGAAATCCCCGAGGTTCAGTTGCGTATACTTTGAAACTCAATGGATAATAGGCCACCCCTCTACCCTTCTACACTTGAATACCAGACTTTTACCCACACATTACGAGTTGCGCTCTTACTGCTAGACCAAAGGCCGGTGGCAAATGATAGGTTTAAGTTTAAGTTTCAATGATGACAATATTATATTATGTTTGCAGGACTAACAAAAAGGAAAGAATGGAGATGCTCAACAAGATGCTGTTGCTACATCAATGGTCAATCAAGAGAAGCAAATTTATTCGTCCTCAATCAAAGGAATTCAGATTGCCAATCTCGCCAGCAATTATTCTGTGTCCAGAATTAAGCTCACTCTAGGCGTAAATGGCTCCTTAATTCAAGCGGTGACAAGGAAAGTCACAATCGAATCTTGACTCTTCAAAGAGCAGGATTCGAAGAGTTACCCCTTGGGTCAAAACCCTTTTGCAAAGATCTCGTGCCTCTGATTTCGCTGAAGACTCAACGGCTCTTTTCTCTCCTATAAGAAGACTGATACTTTCAAGAAGAAGACTTGTGCAACTACATACATTGTATTCCAAGTCCGTCTACTTCTTAGTTCAAACACTGTAAGTTATCAGTGTCTCAAAAGATAGAAAGATCAAGAACACAAAAGATAGTTGTGTCAATTACTCATAACTCAAGGTGTGATACTGTTCGTTGGTGGTGAACGCGTTAAAACCATCTGTGTTGTAACATTTTCAAAGATCTTAAGGGAACCCTTGTGACCCAAGGGAAACTGAATGTAAGTACCATAACGGTACCGAACCAGTATAAATCGTTGTGTGTTATTTACTCTTCTTTACTGCTTACTTTCATTCTGTAAGTATCCCTCTTGTACGTTCAATTGGTATCAGAGCAAGGCTCACAATCTTGCTTAATCGCTAGTGAGGAAAATATCATGGGATCCAATACTGTTGCCGGTGCTCTCTTTCAAGAAGTAACCTCTCAGGTTCGACCTCCTTACTTCAACGGTCAGCATTTCTCTCACAGGAAAGTTGGCATGGAAACGTATACTATGTCATATGACATTAAAGTATGGCGTATGATCAAAAAGGGAAATTTTCCAATTCCTCCCAAGAAGGATGCAAACGGTCAAGTCATCGTATCTACTGATACTCTTGACTTGGATGATTACACTGATGAACAAGTTGTTGTCATCATTGTTAATGCAAAAGCAAAAAATCTACTGTACAATGCTATCAGTGGAGAAGAATATGAAAAGATATCAAGTTGCGAAACTGCAAAAGAAATGTGGGACAAACTGGAAGTCACTTACGAAGGAACCAATAAAGTGAAAGAGACTAGGATAAACCTCTTGGTTCGGGACTATGAGTTATTTCAAATGAAGGACGGTGAATCTATAGAAGAAATGTTTTCCAGGTTCAGCAAAATACTTGGAGACCTCAAATCATTTGGAAGACCTATTAAAAGTGGCGAACGGGTTAGAAAGATTCTCAGAAGCTTACACCTACAATTTGGCAGCCAAAGGTCATTGCGTTGGAATGTCAAGATCTGAACAAAATTTCCTATGACGAGCTCAGAGGTGATCTAATTGCTTTTGCGAAAACTCATCTTGACAGACAAATTCAAGAGAAGAAAACTGTTGCTTTCAAGGCAACTGTGGCTGAACCAGAAAATGAAGAAGAAGAAGAAGAAGAAGGAGAACAAGATGAAAACATTGCAATGCTCTCTCAAGTCGTAACCAGCATGATGAGAAGAAACAAAAATAACAGCAGAGGGAAGTTCAACTTCAGGAAAGGAAGGATGAGCAATGAAGCTGATAAAAATGATGGAAGGTGTTACGAATGTGGAAAGTTTGGTCACATTCAAGCTGACTGTCCGGAATTAAAGAAGAAGCTTAGCAGAAATATGCAAAAGAAGAAAGCTTTCGGAGCATGGAGTGATGAGGAAGAATCTGATCACGAGGAAATTGCTAACATATGTTTCATGGCTCTAAGTGACAATGAAGATTCAGGAGAACTTGGACTAATAGCAGACAACAACGATGAGGAAGACGACTCAAGAGAACCTCGTTCAATGTCAGATGAAGGAACTAGTGAGGTACGTACTCCTTTATGCCCTAATTGTTATGAACTTCAAGAATTTGTTGATATTGCTCTTGCAGACATAGAAAAAGTAGTAAATGAGCTCAGAAGAACCAAGAGAGAAAAAGAGAGAGAAGAAAGACTGGGCCTTGAAACTAGAAGTGTGCGAAATTGAGCGTGATATGCTTCAAGATGAAGTAAATGAACTCAAGCTTCAATTGAATGGCTTGCAAAAGACCACGAGTCTCAGTCCAGTCAAGTCAAATCAGACTGCTCATCACAAGAAGAAAATCGCTTGTTCTTTTTGTGGTAAAAACGACCATAGTACTAACCATTGCAGGAACAGAATTAGAGCTGAAAGTAGTACTGGTAACTCTAACAACTCATCCTGCTCCTATTGTGGTAAAAGAGGTCACACCTCAAATCATTGCAGGTTCAAAAAAAACAGGAGATGGGTCTGGAGACCAAAATCTTCAAATCAAACTAACACTCAGCAGTCTAACCATTCAGGACCCAAGCAGGCTTGGGTACCTAAAAATGAGTAATATTGTTTTGCAGGAACACCGCAAGAAGAATCGAAAAGAAAAATGGTATCTCGACAACGCGTGTTCCAGACATATGACGGGTGACAAACAACTGTTCAAATCAGTCACCAAGCTAGATGGAGGAACAGTTACTTTTGGTGACAAATCCAAAGGAAATGTGATGTAGATGAAGTCTACCTAGTTGATGAACTTGGCTATAATCTTTTCAGCATCAGTCAACTATGTGACAACGATTATGAGGTTTGTTTTAAGAAACATGGCTGGTTTATAGAAGACGAATCAGGTAATATCATTCTCTCAGGTAATAGAGACAGAAATGTCTACACTATCAAGAACTTAGAAAACTTTGGGGATCAAATCTGTATTACATCTATGATTGAAGATCCTTGGGTTTGGCATAGAAAACTTGGCCATGCAAGCATGCATACTATTCAAAAACTGTCTAAACATGATCTTGTTATTGGACTCCCAAAACTAGATTTTTCGAAAGATCATATTTGTGATGCATGTCAACTAGGAAAACAAACTCGCTCATCTTTCAAAGTCAAAAGCATTGTTTCTACCTCTAAACCTCTTCAATTGCTGCATATGGATTTATTTGGTCCTACTAGAACTGTTAGTATAGGAGGTAAGAAATATGCTTTTGTTATTGTAGATGATTTCTCTAGATTTACCTGGGTTATGTTTCTTAGTCATAAAGATGATGCTCTAAAGAATTTTGAAGTTTTTTGTAAGAAGGTTCAACGAGAAAAGGGATACTATATCTCTACTATCAGAAGTGATCGTGGAGGAGAGAGTTTGAAAGCAGAGCTTTTGAAAATTTCTGCAACGATCAAGGAATCTATCACAACTTCTCTTCACCAAGATCACCACAACAAAATGGAGTAGTAGAGCGTAAAAACAGAATCTTGCAGGATATGGCAAGAACCATGATCGTGGAAAACTCTCTACCTCATCATTTTTGGGCAGAGGCTGTGAGTACATCATGTCACATCATCAACAGATGTCTGATTCGACCAATTCTCAAAAAGACTCCTTATGAACTGTGGAATGGTAAAAAACCAAATATCAGCTATTTTCACCCCTTTGGATACAAATGCTTCATCCATAACAATGGGAAGGATAATCTTGGTAAGTTTGATCCAAAAAGTGATGAAGGTATATTTCTTGGTTACTCTCCTTCAAGTAGAGCTTACAGAGTTTATAATAAGAGAACCTTATGTATTGAAGAATCTATTCATGTTGTTTTTGTTGATACTAACCCTCGTCCAAGGAATGAACATATTCCTGAAGATGAGGAAATTTTCTGTGCTCCTAAGTCAGTTATTGTAGGTAAGGATCATCAAAATGAGTCAGCTAATCAACAGACTCAATCAGCTGAAGTACCACCAGAAGATCTTGACCTTCCCCAGCCAGATCAGTCGACTACCGAAGAAAGGGGGACTCCAGTAAATACACCAAATGAATGGAAGAGTGAACCGGGATATCCTCACAAATTCATTATAGGAGATCCACATGAGGGAATAACTACAAGGAAATCTCAAAAGAACAAATCTCATGTAGCTCTCATTTTTCAAATTGAGCCCAAGAAAGTGGATGAAGCTCTAAAGGATTCTCATTGGATTAGTGTTATGAAAGAAGAATTAGATCAGTTTGAAAGAAATAAAGTATGAGAATTAATTCCAAAGCCTCAAAACTCTTCTGTTGTTGGAACTAAGTGGGTCTTCAGAAACAAATTGAATGAATCAGGTCAAGTTGTTCGAAATAAAGCAAGACTAGTGGCTCAAGGTTATTCTCAACAGGAAGGAATCGAGTATGATGAAACCTTTGCGCCTGTGGCAAGACTTGAATCTATTCGAATACTACTCGCCTTCGCTGCTTACAAAGGATTCAAACTATTTCAAATGTATGTTAAAAGTGCGTTCCTAAATGGTTATATCTCTGAAGAAGTATATGTGAAGCAACCACCTGGCTTTGCAAATGCCACCTTTCCAAATCATGTATACAAGCTGACTAAAGCTCTGTACGGTCTCAAACAAGCTCCTCGAGCATGGTATGAAAGGTTAAGCTCTTTCCTTTTAAATCAAGGTTTCAAACGAGGTAATATCGATACAACCCTTTTCATTAAGCAATTCAGTTCAGGTAATCTTATTACTCAAATTTATGTAGATGATATTATTTTTGGTAGCCCTAACTCTGTTCTTTTTGAAGAATTTTCTCTTTCCATGAAATTCCATGAAAGGAGAGTTTGAAATGAGCATGATGGGAGAACTGACCTTCTTCCTTGGGCTTCAAATCAAGCAATCCCCTAAAGGGATTTTCATCTGCCAAACCAAGTATACCAAGGAGTTTATCAAAAAGTTTGGGATGGAAGATGCTAAGGCTATTGATACTCCAATGAGTCCAACTACCGTGCTAGATGAAGATAGCAATGGAAAACTAGTTGATGAAACCATGTATAGAAGGATGATTGGATCTCTACTATATTTAACTGCCAGTCGACCAGATATCATGCTCAGTGTATGCAAATGTGCTAGATTCCAGTCGGCTCCTAAAGAATCCCATCTCTGTGCTGTTAAACGAATTATTAGATATTTAATTGGTACATCTGAACTAGGACTATGGTATGATCACTCTAACAATTTCTCTCTAAGAGGCTTTTCAGATGCTGATTTTGCAAGAGACAAGATTGATAGGAAGAGTACCAGTGGGACATGTCAATTGTTAGGAAATGCATTAGTATCTTGGCACAGCAAGAAACAAAATTGTGTTGCACTATCAACGACTGAGGCAGAATACCTAGCTGTTGGAAGTTGTTGTACACAAGTTCTATGGATTATGCACCAACTACTTGATTTTAATTTATCTCTTACATCCACTCCTATCTTTTGTGACAATACTAGTGTTATCTGTTTATCAAAGAATTTAGTGCATCATTCTAGAGCAAAGCATATAGAAATTAAACATCATTTTATTCGAGATCATGTAGCAAAATGTGACATTGTTTTAGAGTTTATTAGTACTGATTCTCAACTTGCTGATATTTTTACAAAACCTCTTTTGGAAGAAAGATTCTGCCTTCTCCGAAAAAAGATTGGCATTGTGCCAAATTTGTAAATCAAATATTTCCTCGAGTATTTAAAATATTTTACCCTATACTAGAATATTTTATTTCCTTACTTATATGTGATCTAATTACTTTTCTGTGTAAGCGTAATTATTGCAAGTACCGCCCCAATCAGTCACTTCTGTACCATCTCTTCCGTCTGAACTTGGCCTTTCCATTAACCAAGGCGTCTCTTCGCTCTTCCTAAAATCTTCAATAAAAACCCTTCGTCTCCAATACTCCTCTCATTCTCTACCAAACAACCCTCCATACCATGGCCAAAAGAAATCCCTCCTCTGCAACCAGACGCAGTCGAAGATTCCAAAAACCTCTTAACACTGAAGAGCCTATGGATGTGGAGTCGTCCATTGACTCAGATTTTCTCAGAACAGACAATAAAAGCAGCAATTCATCTGAAAATCCTCCCATTAGACAGAAAAAAGCCGGCAAGAGACCCATGGAGCAAACCCCCAAAAAGACTGCATGCAAGAAGGGTAAAGTGGAACGCTTGGAATTTGGTCCTGAGGACAACTAATCTTCTACGGCCCCAGTGAAAAGGCAAGGTTTGAGTCCTACAAGTCAAAATTCATGGCTTATAGACGCTCTGTAAGTCTCTCTCTTATGAAAAAGTCTTCATTGTTATGTGACTGCAATTATTGATTCTCAGCACATTTCCCCTCTCTTTGACACTATTGGAAACTCTGTGTATGAAGAACCTGTTAGAATGTTATGTAAATCTTTTCGTGAATGATAAAGATGATTTGGAATCTATGATTTTAGGGACTAGAATTGTTTTGGACTCGTACCAATTTGAAAAGATCTTTTCTGCCAAGTTTAGTGGGTATGATGTGTTTGTCCAAAATTCTTGGCCCAAAAACTTTGAAATGTCTTTTGATGAAGCAAAAATTTTTCTGTCTGATAACCCTCCTGACATTGGCCCCAAAAATCTTAAGTTTGAACACCGTGTTTTGGCCCACATGATTGTCACCACTCTCCTTCCCAGATCTGGGTCCCTTAGCTCTTTGTCCACTAGAGATGTCTTTGTCCTCTACTGTCTGGTTAATAATAAACGTCTTGATTGGTTTGTGTGGATTCGTCATTATATGCTTGAGAGTATCAGGGATATATCCTCCTATGCTGCATGTCTGCCATATGGTCTTCTCATCTCTCATATTCTAGAAGTCATGAAAGTAGACTTGGCACCCTTTACACCCAAGTACATCACCGGTACTTATGATAAGACAGCTTTTTCAATGATGGGGTACACTCTGGGTGATGGTGGATGGGTTAGGCGAGCCAAGGTTAAAAGTGCTCCAGCACCAGTTGAAGACCAAAATGATCAACCAGCTTCCCAGTCAACTGCCTCTCAGAATCTTCAACAAATTCAACATTACCATGATGGAGTCAAGTTGCTTCTTGTTGAGATGAAAGAACAGGTAGATAAAATCAGGGATGTCACCAAGGAGACAAGTACAGATGTGGCCAAGATCAGGATGGACATAGGAGCCACGCGGAGACAAGGAACCAGGACTTTCAACTCTATGAGTGAAAAGATGGACAAACTCGTCAAGGACGTTGATAACTCCCATGACTCCTTCTGCACCAAAGTGATCAACACCCTCAAATACTTCCTGGGAAGAAATTAATGCAACCAATTTTTTTGCTTATGCTTATTTTTGTTGGTGGTTTCTCTTAGACAATATTTTTTGGGTATGTACTAACTAAGCCTCTGCTGAATGCACTATTTCTGCTGCTCTAACCACTTTATTAGTATGTATATTTTATCCTATATTATTCTGTGTGATATTCTTTCCTTTTTGATTGATGTCAAAGGGGGAGAAAAAAAATGTGAGTAAACACCAACAGGAGGATTGCAATTACAGTTATTCAGGAGGAGATGGAAACAACATAATCTCAGAAGGAGCAACACAACTCAGGGGGAGAAACATCTTCAAAGGGAAGTATCTTAAATTACTGTTTACTCCTTCTTGATTGTCATCATCAAAAAGGGAGAGATTGATAGGTTTAAGTTTAAGTTTTAATGATGACAATATTATCTTATGTTTGCAGGACTAACAAAAAGGAAAGAATGGAGATGCTCAGCAAGATGTTGTTGCTACATCAATGGTCAATCAAGAGAAGCAAATTTATTCATCCTCAATCAAAGGAACTCAGATTGTCAATCTCGCCAACAATTATTCTGTGTCCAGAATTAAGCTCACTTCAGGCGTAAATGGCTCTTTAATTCAAGCGGTGACAAGGAAAGTCACAATCGAATCTGGACTCTTCAAAGAGCAGGATTCGAAGAGTTACCCCTTGGGTCAAAACCCTTTTGCAAAGATCTCGTGCCTCTGATTTCACTGAAGACTCAACGGCTCTTTTCTCTCCTATAAGAAGGTTGATACTTTCAAGAAGAAGACTTGCGCAACTACATACATTGTATTCTAAGTCCGTCTACTTCTTAGTTCAAACACTGTAAGTTATCAGTGTCTCAAAAGATAGAAAGATCTAAAACACAAAAGAGAGTTGTGTCAATTACTCATAACTCAAGGTGTGATACTGTTCGTTGGTGGTGAACGCGTTAAAACCATCTGTGTTGTAACATTTTCAAAGATCTTAAGGGGATCCTTGTAACCCAAGGGAAACTGGATATAAGTACCACAACGGTACCAAACCAGTATAAATCGCTGTGTGTTATTTACTCTTCTTTACTGCTTACTTTCATTCTGCATTGTGATCAATCAACTAATACTTGTGTTAGTCGACTAATTTTTAAATAGTCAACAATTCACACCCCCCCTTGTACGTTCAAGGAAATGTCTGTTTATATGGATATATCTATGAAATCTTGCGTAAAGTAGCTGAGTGTTTTGCATTCTTGTTTTTTTCTCTTCCCTGTGAAATGTATATTCTTATTCGATTAAACATAGTTCTGCTCAGAGATCTCTGTTGGGAAACGTGTCAGGCTAACAGAAGTGAAACATATTTGAAAGAGAAAAACAATAATTGCACAAGACAAGACAAGATTTACATGGTTCGGCAATTTTGCCTACTCCACGGTCACATAAAGAATAACTCTTTATTAATTGAAGAGAGAAAGAAGAGGTTGAGGGATGATTTGCAAATGAAAATGCATACCCTTTTATAGGCATTTGAATGCCCTGCCGAGATAAGCGCTTACATTATAGGAATGCCGATGTAAGCGCTTACATCATAAGTTCTATCTCTTTTTTATTTTTCTTTCTTTTGTTTTGTCCACTTTTCTTTCTTTCACATACAACAACGGGTTTGCTACTATCAATCTCCCCCTCAAACCTATGTTACATCAAGAAAGAAATTAAAATAAAGATTTGCTATTCTCTGGTGGCGCCTTCACCCTATCAGTCTTGAAGGCTAACTGAGGCAGTACCTCAATTTGTCAACACCGACAACTTTGGTCAACATGTCTGACGGGTTCTTTGATCCTGGTATCTTCTGCAGAGAAAGAGTTTCTTCACTTATCAACTCTCAGATATGATGATACCTCAACTGGATATGCTTATCTTGCATGAAACACTAGATTCTTGGCAAGATGAATTGCACTCTGGCTATCGCTAAAAATCTCACAATTGTCCTGCTCTTTACCTAGCTCTTTAAAAAAATTCTTAAGCCAAATCATCTTTTTTCCAGCTTCTGAGATTGCCATGTACTCTGCTTCGGTGGTAGATAGAGTAACACTTTTCTGAAGTCTAGACATCCAGCTAACAGCAGTACCACCCAAGGTGAACACGTAGCCTGTGGTACTTTTTCGACTATCCAGATCACCGCCTAAATTTGCATCAGCAAAACCTTGTAAGATAATATTGCTCCTTTTAAAACAAAGTGTCATACCTGAGGTGCCTTTGAGATATCGCAATATCCATTTTACACCTTCCCAATGCTCCTTTCCTGGATTTGACATGTATCTACTGACAACTCCAACTGCATGGGCTATGTCAGGTCTAGTGCAAACCATAGCATACATCAAACTTCCTACTGCTGAAGCATATGGAACTTTGGACGTGTACTTCCTTTCTTCATTTGTCTTAGGTGATTGGTCCTTCGACAGATTAAGATGGCTTCCGAGTGGAGTGCTTCTGGTCTTTGCATCATGAAAACTGAACCTACTTAGTACCTTCTGTATGTACTTTTTCTTTTGACAATTTTAAGGTTTCTTCAGACCTGTTTCTGCTAATCCTCATCCCAAGCATTTGCTTAGCTGGGCCCAAGTCTTTCATTTCAAATTCCTCTGCCAGTTGTTGCTTAACCCTGTTGATCTCATTTATGCTAGATCCTGCAATTAGCATATCATCAACATACAACAGTAAAATGATATAGGATTTATCAAGATCTTTGATATAACAGCAATGGTTCATCTCACATCGTGTGAAACCATTTTTATGCATGAATCCATCAAATTTCTTGTACCATTGTCGGGGTGCTTGTTTCAAACCATACAAACTCTTTTGCAACTTACACACAAGGTTTTATTTACCAGAAACTTGAAAACCTTCAGGTTGTTTCATGTAGATGTATTCTTCAAGGTCACCATGCAAGAAAGCAATTTTAACATTTAGCTGCTCCAAATGCAAATTTTCTGCAGCTACGATACTTAGCACCAACCTGATAGTAGTTAATTTGACTACATGAGAGAAGATCTCGGTGTAGACAATCCCTTCCTTCTGCTGAAAGCCTTTTACGGATCGTGCTTTGTATCTCTTCTTACCATCATGCTCTTCCTTGATCGTGCTTTGTATCTCTTCTTACCATCATGCTCTTCCTTGACCCTGTACACTCACTTATTTTGCAATGCCTTCTTTCCTTTTGGTAACTCTATAAGTATCCATGTTTTATTCTTTTGAAGAGAATTCATCTCTTCTTTCATGGCTAGCTTCCTCTTATCAGAGCTTATCACTTGCATTGCTTCAATAAAATGCTCTGGTTCTCTAGCATCAGTCAAAAGTAAATAGTGGAGAGAGAGAGTTAACCTATCTGGAGCATTCGTGGCTCGTTTAGATCTCCTTATTGTAGGTTCAGGATTAATTGATCCCGAATTTGATTCAAGTCCTGACTCCAGATCTGGTTCTCCATCTGATTCTATCTCTGGTTCTGGTTCTGATTCTGATCCTGATTCGGCTTCTGGTTCGGCATCTTCAATTTCAGATCCAGTTATAGTCTCTCTAGCCACTTCATTTTCTGAGATTTCTTCTAAGTCAATTGTTTCAGATGTTTGTCTACTGGTGCTAGTTGGTTCTACTTCAAGCTTGTCTTTGTACATCACATTTTCATTAAATGTGACATTCATGTGTCTTGGATCTTTCTATTCTGATCGTCCCAAAATCGACAACCAAAATTATCATCACCATAGCTAATAAAGAAACATTTCTTGGTCTTAGGATCAAGCTTATCTCTATCATTAGAGTTTACATGCACATAAGCAACACAACCAAAAATTTTCAGATGTGAGAGAGTTACCTCCTTTCTTGTTCATACCTCCTCAAGAATTTCAAAATTCAGCGGTACAAAGGGTCCCCTATTTATGAGGTAAGTTGCCGTGTTAACAGCCTCAACCCAAAAATACTTTGAAAATCCAGAATGTATTCTCATACTTCTAGCTCGTTCATTCAGGGTTATGTTCATCCTCTCAGCAACGTCATTTTGTTCTGGTGTTCCAGGAACTGTCTTGATCATTCTGATACCATTCTCAGAGCAGAATACTTTAAACTCTTGACTATCATACTCTCCTTCATTGTCAGACTTCAGACATTTTAACTTTAGACTTGTCTGATTTTCAACTTCAGCTTTCCATCTTTTAAAGGTAGCAGGCACATCAGATATATTTTTCAGAAAATAAACCCATACCTTTCTTGTGAAATCATCAATGAAGGTGACATAATAGCGTGAGCCTCCCAGAGAAGTTACAGGTGTTGGTCCCCACACATCTGTATGCACTAGTTCCAGCTTCTCTTTTTTTTGCGTCCTTCCCACCTTTGAGAAACTAACTCTCTTTTGTTTCCCGTAAATGCAATTTTCGCATAAACCTAATTCAACGTTTGTTTGGATGCCAACTTCATTCCCTTCTCACTCATATGCTCGAGCCTCTGGTGCCACAATGTTGTATCACGACCATGATCAATTGTTACTATAGTATCTAGCTGTATTGCAGTTGCATACATACAGTGTTCCCTTCTTGAAGCCTCGTGCCACAACCAAATTTCCTTTGGTTATCTTCCACGATCTGTTGCCGAATGTTGTTGTATATCCTTCACTGTCAATCTGACCCATAGATATCAAATTTTTCTTGAGGCCAGAAACATGTCGGACATTTTGCAATTTCCATAGCGTGCCTTGTGAAGTCTTTATATGAACTTCACCTTTCCCGACAATGTCCAGAGGTTCGCCGTCTGCTAGATAAACTTTCCTAAATTTTCCAGCAATATAATTATGCAATAATTATTTGCATGATGTAGAGTGAAAAGATGCACCTGAGTCGAGAATCCAAGATTCGACTGGACTGTCTGCACAACAAATTAGTGCATCACCGACTTGTTCAGCAATTGTATTTGCTGAATTATCATCCTTGTATTGATCGTTCTTTTTCTTCTTTGGCTCTCTACACTGACTATTGTAGTGGCCCTTTTTATCGCAATTCCAACACATAATGTCTTTGCGATTTTTGAATTGCCCTCTCCTCCTTGACTTTGATGTGACACGACCATGACCAGTGATTAAAAAAGCGCTCGCTTCCTCGCTTTAAGCGAGAAGCGATGTGAAGCGACTCAGTGCCCGCTTCACATGGGTGAAGCGACTCAGGTATAAAAAAGCGACCGCTTCCCACTAAAAAGCGAGAAGCGACCAAGCGATGCGATGCGATGCGAAGGAAGCGACCACTTCTTTGTTTTTAAAGAGACCCAGACTATTTAATTAAAAATGAAGTTGTTCTGTCTTTTATTCTTCAACTTCAAGTTCAAGTCTTCAACAGCAACAGGTATGTTCTGATTTTCCTCCTCCTTCTTCTTCTTCTTCTTGTTCTTCTTTTTCTTTCACTGTTTCAACGTCCAAATAGCAGCGAAATGCTGGCGAATTTTTTTTTTTACCTTCGATTCTTTCTCAGAATTGATGCCAATCCTTGGGTTCTTCTTTTCTCTGCCCAGTTTTTAACAGAGAAAAACTGCCATTCCTCTAATTTTTATATCCTTTACATTAAAGTATTGAACATTTGCTTACAATTGCATGTGTTGTCTATGCAGTATTTATTTTAATTTTTTTTTTAAAAATTCCGCTTCACTTCAAAAAAGTAAGCGCTTCACTTCTCGCTTTAAGCGAAATGGGGGTTGTCGCTTTTCCTCGCTTCACGCTCTTTACAACACTGACCATGACTTTGTCCTCTTTGGTTGTTTCTCCCCCTGCTTTCGGCATTCAAAGCAGATCCTGGGGAATCACTTGATTCTCTCCGGCGAATATCTTCACTTAGAACCAAGTCTCTAATATCATCCAATTTAAGTCTGATACTTCCCGATGAACTGCTAACTGCAGTTACTGTTGCAGACCAACTCTCCAGTAGAGATGATAGTAGAATCAATGCCCTGACTTCGTCGACTTCGTCATCGAATGTTATATTGACAGAACTCAACTGAGTTAATATTACATTAAACTCATTGATATGTTCCGTGACAGATCCACCTTCTGTCATCTTTAAGTTGAACAATCGACGCATCAAATAGACTTTATTTGAAGCAGATGGCTTCTCGTACATATTTGATAACGATTTCATCAGGCTTGCAGTGGTCTTCTCGTTAATGATGATAAACGCCACATTTCGTGTAAGCGTCAAACGAATCACACCAAGAGTTTGGCGATTTAATAGATCCCAATCCGCTTTGGCCATAGTCTCTGGTTTTACCTCGGTCAGAGGTAAGTGTAATTTTTTCTAGTACAAATAATCTTCTATTTGCATTTTTCAGAATTCAAAATCTTTGCCATTGAACTTGTCAATCTTAACCTCCCCTTCTTCCGATGTCATTTTTCACAAAATAATTTATGCGAATAGTGCCTGTGAATAGTAACGATGATCAATAGTGTCGCACTATTCTTGTGAATAGTACCTGCACCAGTACCATACTTTTCTATCAGAATTACATTGGAGGCTCTAATACCAGTTGTTGGGAAACGTGCCAGGCTAATAGAAGGAAAAAATATTTGAAAGAGAAAAGCAATAAATTGCACAAGACAAGACAAGATTTACGTGGTTCGGCAATTTTGCCTACTCCACAGCCACACAAAGAATAACTTTTTATTAATTGAAGAGAGAAAGAAGAAGTTGAGTGATGATTTGCAAATGAAAATGCATACCCCTTTTATAGGTATTTGAATGCCCTGCCGAGGTTAGCGTTTACATCATAGGAATGCCGATATAAGCGCTTACATCATACGAATGCCAATGTAAGCGCTTACATCATACGAATGTCGATGTAAGCGCTTACATCATAAGTTCATCTATTTTTGATTTCTTCCTTTTCTTTTCTTTTCTTTTCTTTTGTCCACTTTTCTTTCTTTCACATACAACAACAGGTTTGCAACTATCAATCTCTTCGCATTTACAAGCATGTAATGTAAAATAATAGAATGAGACATAGATCAAGTTGGCTTTCATCGTATTCCTCTTTTATCTGTTTGTGGCTGATGAAGACAAATGATAGTTTAATAGACTATTGAATTCAATTAACACCATAGTTGTCCACCACAATCCTTAGTATTTAAATACCATCACATGTGTGAGGTCCCTTCATTATCCAAAGGCCCACCAATTACTTAATGCACATATCTATGTTACTGCTTGTCTTACTGTAGCCTACTCCAAATATAGTACCGCTGAATGAACACCAGAAACTTAAGCTGGCCCTCCTCCTATGCTGTATGCCCCACATTCAAAATTAACAACAATGCATAAACACGTGAACCAAAATCTAGGTCAAGAAAATATGTCACTCACCATTCAGCTGTCTATGCCACAGCAAACTCAGCTCATAATTAGCAGTCATGAATAAATTCATCAAATTTCACCTTTGAAATGGATCAAATGATAGTCAAAAGGAAAAAGAATAAAAATGGGTCTAATTGTTCTGTCCAAATGCAGTTATTTTAATACTATATAGTACACATACAAAAAATAAAGAATAAGTTTGCTGAGAAAAGCAGAAACAGAGGCAATGTCAGAGTATACCTGAGTGGCTTTGATAACAGCACCACGGGCCAAATAAAGAGTCATTCGACTAGTAAGATTAAATGGACCAGTCAAATATACACCAGCAGGTACGTAAAGCAACGATCCACCCCTCCTTTTCAAGTGCTGAATTCGAAAAATTGCTTCTTTAAACGCTTTTGTATTCAATGTCCGTCCATCGCCTACACCTCCATAGT
Source organism: Nicotiana tomentosiformis (assembly GCF_000390325.3). Classification (NCBI taxonomy): domain Eukaryota; kingdom Viridiplantae; phylum Streptophyta; class Magnoliopsida; order Solanales; family Solanaceae; genus Nicotiana; species Nicotiana tomentosiformis. Next base: position 139,846,977 of record NC_090819.1, read on the forward strand.
CCAATATTGATATCTTATCATATCGATATTGCATTGGCACTATCCCCGAGCACGTCTCCAACTCCGCCGCCACCGGCCAGTTCATCAGAAACAATATGCTCACAATGCATAGGAAAACTGAACCAACCCACTTATTCATTTTCTAGAAAACTAGAAAAACAAAACCGTGAACAAGCTGTATGTGTGAAGTATAAACAACATCAATCAAAACTGGAAAAAGAAAAAGAAGTTCTTTTACAAACAATCACATAACAACTGCAACTCAATCCTAAACTAGTTCAGGCTGGCTATAAGAATACTCAATTAAGTGCAAGATTATGCAAGATTAATCAAATGTGAGAAAAAAAGAATCACAAGAACAACTTTTCTGAACAAGAACAAGCAATCACAATAACAAGTACATCTCAATTCTAAATTAGTTCAGGTTTGCTATGAGAATACTCAATATCCATTTGTTTCATTAGGACCCGTTTCATTCCGATATTTAATAATTTGACTACATGAGCTAACTGTGAAGATTATGCAACATTATTCAAAAAAGCAATTTTTTTTTTTTTGGTGTTGTGAAGAGGGGGGGAAAGCTCCAAGAAAACGTGCTCAACAATGCAAAACCAGGAAAGAAAGAAAAGCTTGAGCAATCTCAACTAAATTAAGGTAAAATGCAGTGAAAATTAAAAAGAAAAAACTCCAAATATACAGATCTTATTCAATATACATGAAAACCGAGTTGAAAGTTCAGAACTTTATATTGTTAAGAAGAAAGAAAGCAAATTTCTACTGAAAATGTAAATGAAACAAGCAGAAACTAACAAAAAATGCAGTAGAAATTCCAAAAAGATAACTCCAAATAAAGGATCTTGTTAAATGCAGGAAAACCCAATCTAAAGTCGAGAAATAGTTAGTATATAATATAAATTAACAGTAGAAAAATAGGAACTGGAAAGTAAACAAGCAGAAACTAACAAAATGAGAGAGAGAAAAAAAAAGTTGAAATTGGGAATTATACCTGGAGAATGGAGAATGGGAAAGCAGAGGTTTGTCTACAAGTAAGTGTCTGGTATTGTATTGAAGAAGAAGAAAAAAGGAAGAGAGAAGAGTTCACACAATTTATGAGAGTGTGTTTTATTAAGACTACTGAGAAAGGCAGATAAGCGAAGCAACGGTAAACGACAGGGAAGTGGGAAAAAAAAAACTAGAGAAAGGCACCGTCATGAGCTACATACACTACTCTATTTCAATTTATTTTAACTCACTTGACGAAAAAAGATGTAAATCATTTAACGGTCACAAAATTCAAGAAAAGAGAGTATTTTTAAATTTATAGCGTAAAATGAGATATACGTCATGAGCTACATACACTACTCTATTTCAATTTATTTTAACTCACTTTACGAAAAAAGATGTAAATCATTTAACTGGTCACAAAATTCAAGAAAAGAGAGTATTTTTAAATTTATAGCGTAAAATGAGATATATATATATATATATTTTATATTGATATAAATTATTGTATAAAAGTAAATTATTTTTAAATAAAAATAATTATTTTTATTGCACCAAAAAAGAAATAAGTTCACGTTAATTGAACGGACGGAGCATACTGTTTCTACAATTTATTACTAACGGATATTATTCAGGGTCAGTTACTGCATGGTTCACAAATCAATGATTTGTAACAATGGCGGATGTATAGTGCTTTTTTTTAAATAATAATGGTGTCTTAGATAATTTTGCTATATCTAGATACTTCAAGTGTAGGAAGATTGACCGACTTTTTAGCAAATATAAGCCACTACATACACCAGAACAGATTTTGGCAGGATCCAGCTCCAGAGATTGTACAAATTTTACAAAGAGATGCTATAGTCGTATTTGGCCAGTTTGTGCTGTCCGTAGCCAATGGCTGTAGCCTTTGATAACAGGTATGTGCAGCAACTCAGCAACATATTCAAGCTTTTACTTGAGTAATGTTGGCCTATTGTTACAATCCGTCTAATAAGAAAGTTCTGATATGAAATTTTGATAATTTTAAGATTGTACTTACTCTCTCACACTAATATTTTAAGTTGCATTATTATTATTATTTTAAATGTAAGAACTTTTTTTTTTGGGGGTGAAACTGTGTCGGATGACATTTCATAGTAAAAATGTCTCTAACACTGCCCCCACCGCATTCATGGCTTTTCTAAATATATACATACAATTAATCTTTTTTAAAGAAAAATAAATACTGTACTTCACACACATTGTCACAAAACAGTGATAGATGTTAAATCTTGAGCCCATCTCTGTCCATAGCATCAATAAAACCAATACAAAAATCAAGTGAAGAGTCATAACTGCACTTGTTGGTTGGCAGCTAAATACCATGTGCCCTGGCTTTGTCGCATTGAACACTAGCCAGCTCACTTTATGCAAAACGGACTCCACCATCTTCTAGTTTTTCTTAAGTATAGTGTTCAAAAAACTTGGACACAACTCGATTAATTCTATAGGGTATTTATTATTTTTTACAAGCACCTGTATCGAGTAACTCTGTCCACCAAAATTTAAACATATTAAAAGATCACCTAATATTTTTCAGGTTTAGGTTCAAAACAAGAAAGAAGCGCCATATCATTATAGTAACGGAGTCTAATAGTAGTAGTAGTAGTTTTTGGTCCCTTGTTACATATCTACGTGTAATTCCTACATACAAACTCTCTAAGTTTCCTAGGCTTAGGGAAGAGGCCCTCAATCCTTTGTCTATTAACCTCTCTCAGAGTCTCAGTTTTTACAAAAGTTGGTTTCAATCAACTTTCATCATGTAATAGAGGCTAAAGTGTATGTACTCCTCCATGTAATTATGATCTTTTGGAATGAACTGGTTGGAGTCTAGCGTTATCCTCCATCATAAGGATGGAATTTTTATTTATTTTTAAAAATATATATATATATTTTTCCTTTTTTTGGCTTTTTATATACTCAACCCATATATGTCTACTTCAAAAGTTCAATATAGTATTATTATCTTACCCATTAAAGCATAGATTCACAGTTTTACGTAAAAGCTTTTGCAACTAGAAGATATTGCTGACATAAAGAATAAAGCTCTTAAGCCAAACCATTCCCCCAACGCCAGTGGCCACACCCATCAACTAAAGCTAGTTCCCACTAAATCACTAATTCTCCACTTCAAAAGTTAAACGACTCTACTATAGTTGATACCATATTCTGTCCATTTGTAATCGTCTAATATTGGCCAATTTATCTCAGCCAAATAAAGGGGGAATGGGTTGCTTTTTTTATCTTTTTCAGAAAATGGTATAGGTTATTAGTATATCTTTTAGTTTTTTTTGTCTCCTTTGGGAGGAATTGGGAAAAGAGAATTGTAGTCAATTAGAGCCTTTGAACTATTGAATAGCAGTATTTTCTTATTATTGGTTCTTTATTATTACATATTGTGTCATTTACTCATTTGCTCTTATTATATTGTTATTGTTACTGTGCCCTACTTTATTTTCATTGTTCCTTGAGCCGAGGGCCTATCGTAAATAACCTCTCTACCTTCATAAGATAGAAATAAGGTGTGCGTACACATTAGCCTCCCCAGACCCCACATGTGGGATTACACTGGGTTTGTTGTTGTTAAACTGTTGAATAGCAATATGCATCTCTTTTTAGATATTTTTTCATAATGATAATATTCGGACCAATTTGCAGTTTGACACCAGACAATTTCAGCGAATGCCTGCTACCTCGCACCATCACATGTATCGGGTATCTTTGACCGCCAAATATTGGGGTCCATTCTTCAGAACTTAGGCTCAAGGGAAGATAGATACAGCATTACAGTGTGATGTGGAGGAGATAATATAACATTCAGAAAGGATAAAGGAGAGTGTAGTATACAACAAAAAGCAAAAGCACACTATTTTTAGTTTACTAAATACTGTTTCTAATACTTAGTAACACATCAAATCTCAAAGATACACAAGCATAGAGCTTGTCATAACCACAGTTTTGATCCTATAACAAGAAGAAGCATTTTTATGAGCATAGATATTTACAATCCAAGCTCAATGCATTCACACTGCCCACAAACACTATAGCTGGTTCTTTACATTATGAAATAGCCAGTTGCAAGATTAAACCGGTTGCATGTTACAAACTGCGGTGACCTTATAGACGATTAAAAGGAAGCATGTATATGTATATATACTTCTGAGATCGAGAAGGGACTAGCATAAAACCAGTCACTCTACTCGTCTACTAATCAAATCCCTGTACGCTCTAGCAAAATGATCGATGTCCAGACTGCCGCATATGCAGAAAGTGTAAACTACGTTCTGTCAATAGGCTCCATATGGCCCTGCACAGCTAAGCGCTCTGACACATCAGCTAGTGATTTGAGGTTACACCGGATGAGGGCCTCGACAAAGTAGCATGTTTCATCCTTAGTATTCCCATCTGGAACATCCACCACAAATGACTCGATTACCATTGTTCCAGGCCTTCCATCAATGACCTCCGGATGAACAGTTATAATTGATGAGTAGTTCTGCAAGTTTTGTGAAGAAACATCAAGACACTCGACAGATCAATAAAATACCACATATTTAGCAGTTCCATTCCCAAGCACAGTACCAGTGAGAATGATACATATAGAAACTATATAGCATAATTTACACAGCCAGGGGTGGAAAGACAGCAGCAGAAACATCCACTACCCCCACCCCCAAAAAAAAAACCTCACACAAACAGAAACACGATGAGACTAATATAAAGGGATTTTCTAGATTCTCATCTTTGGCTCAGATTTGTAATCCATATGAAAGGAGTTATGAATTTAAAGAAGTATTCAGCTGCCAGTCTACATGGAATACCATTTACTGCAAGGCCTGTGACAACTTCCTACCTTTCTTGTTTTTAATTCCAAAATGTTCACAGAACATCTGAATAATGAGCTTAAGAATCCAACGTGAAACAGCCAAGAAACACATACAAAAAAAATTAAAAGATCAAAAGAAAAGGTCCAGAATAAATAGAGAACTTAAGAAATTGACTTTATAGAAGGTCAGTTGTTGGGGTTTCATAATAGACTCCTAGAGAGGAAGTTACTGAAACATTCTTATGAATTTATTCTTAGTATATTATTATAAAGGTAGTAGTGCAATCTTGTTTAAGGTATATGATCTTAAATCCAGTGCCATATCTCATTGCATATCTGCAACTACACTTCTTTCATACACAGCATAGGAAACAACCGTTCTTACCACGCATGGAAATACTACACAAAACACAGTTAGTGAGATCAAACTACAAGGTACTTTGAAACCACTACCATAGAGACCCTACTCCTCTCAACTAGAGAATGGTAACAACCAGCTTCTATATGATATTCGAACACAAAAGGCCTGAGAATATACTCAAGTCTTAATTAAGAGGAACACCAAGAATTCACCCGAAAAGTTCTCAGCTTTCTTCCGAATTGAACCTTGACATAAAACCCACCACCAGACACATTGTGACAGCTTTTGTTCAAGTTCGAGAAATGATCATGATTTTTTTATCTCAAGTACTAGAAAGAAATTTTACTGTCGATGTGGTTTTGAACCTTTTTAACAGAGGCAACTTAACAAAAGATCAGACTCTTTACTCGAGACAAGCTCAAAAAAGCTCTCAACTCTCAAGCTTGAGAAAGTACTTGGGATGGTTAGATAAAAGTAGCAAGAATCCAAGAGCATTGAAATCTTTCACAGAAACGCAAAGCATGAACCACTCACCTCAGCAAACAAGAAAAAGCAATGAAGGACAAATAGTTTAACTTATGGCAGTAAGACGATGATGCAAGATGGCTGGGGTAACATAGTTTACTAACAGTGCAAATACATCAGATTCTGTATTCCTTCTTTCAGGAAAATGGAACTTCAATTAGAAGCTCAAAATATGTTATCTCAATAAAGTTTCCAGCACATATAATTTTTATTCGCTTTTTAAAAAGGTTGTCCACACATACAGTGGCGGACCCATGATTTTATGCAAGCGGGTTCAATCTTAGAAGTACATAATTTTAGTCGTAAAATAGTAGTTGTCAAGTGGGTTCAAATAAAATATTTATACAAAATTTACACAACTTTAATCCTAATTTATACATATACACAGTATTAATTTTTGGTGAAGCGGGTTCAGTTGAACCCGCTAGCCACCACGTGGGTCCGCCACTGCACACATATAAATAAGCATCTAACAAGTCGATTAACATATCAAATGAGAAGATAAAAGATTCATACCCTAAGCCTGTGATCCCCACCGACAATCTTTACCCCAAAGATGTGCTCCTCGTCATTTAGAAGCTCTAACCTTTCCTTGCTTGTGGTAGCTGGGAGTCCGGACTTAACATTCACTTCTCTGACACTCCCGATTTCAAGGTCCCCTTGCACGATGCACCTGCTAACAAACGGTTTGTACCTTTGTGGCTGATCAAACCTTCTCACTAATGACCAAACCTATCAAATATACCAAATTCCAGTAAAAAACATATGCAGTACATCCAGTATCCATGTTCAAATAGGACACATGTAAACCACAGAAACCAAAACAGTAAAACATTCTTCAGTCTTATGATCTATGCAATGGAAAAACTATAAAATTTTCAGTATATCAATTCCATCAATAAAGTTCCTTATCTTGTTTGTCTACAATTTAAAGCCAAATCCTAACTAGAAATACCTTTTTTGCAAACAACACCAATTTAAACTAAGCTTCAAAAGTATGGCATACTACAACTATGTCTCAATTCTAAACATAAGTATGAATCAATTATAAAGCACAAAATTAAACCATCAGAGCCTGAATAACAGGTCAATCACATATAGATCTGAGCAAGAAAAGCTGAAATAAACATAAAAATCAAATCTTTTTTCAATAAACTAAATTGGGCTAACAAGAAAAGCTCAAATAAGCATAAAAATCAAAACTTTATTCCATAAACTAAATTGAGCTATCAAAAAAAGCTAAACTAAGCATAAAAATCAAATCTTTTTTTTTCAAGAAACTGAGTTGGGATCACTTACAAGATGAACAGGAGCTCTAATATGCTTTACAAGTGAAGAGCTACACTGATTTTCCCTAATATCATGTCTATGATGTCTTCTAATGTAATCATCTTCACTACTACTCCTAACGTTCATTATGCTAACCATCGCCGGCAAAAACTAACGGCACCGACAACCTTAGTCTAAAAGCAGAAGGTGAAAACGTGGGAAAGTGTGAAATGGAAAATTTTCAGAAGGGTCCAAAAGACAATGCCATTGGTACGTCAAAATGTGTGTGAATGGCCCAAATTTAATACTAGTGTTTTGTATTTTAATTCTTATTATTATCCGCATCTGTAAGCTCTAATTTTTCTTGATTAATAAGAATAAGATAATTTTGCAAGTGGGCTTGGTTGGGTAGGTATTCTTTTCTAATTTAATTTAATATTGGTCTACATTTGGAAACCTACTTTTTGACAAAAGTAGAAGAATGCAAAAAGATAAATTAATACTACTAGATAAATTGATAATCTAAAAAATATAGATATATTTAGAGTAGTAAAAATCACGAAATCTTTTTATAACATATTTGTTCATGGCAATTTGAAGAATATCTTAATTATTTCTCCAAGCTAATCGCGACAGTTTTAATACATGAAAAAACAATTACCTAACGTTTTTGTTCTTCTAGCTCGTGATTTCGCTAGCATTTAGACATAAATTTGATTGAAACTTGATAAAAGAGTTTTTAAAGTTGTGTTGAAAAATAATTTTTGAGTTGAAGTTGTGTTTGAATATAAATTTTATTTGTAGAAAAAAAAAACTTGAAGTTTTGTGAGTGAAAGAAAAAATTTCATTCAAAAACGGTCCTAAATCAGTTTTTGGGAACTTGAAAAAAAAGATCATTTTTTTTCAAAAATTGATCATATTCTATGAACAAACAATGTTTTCATTTTTTTTTTCTTGAAATAAAGTACCCAAAATCTATAGTCAAACGGGTGCTTCATTTATGTTTGGTTCTATCTTTGGTGAAATAAAATGCAATTTTTTTTTCCTTTGGTAATTAGCATTTTGCTAAATTTATAAGTAATAACTTTAAATAACATATTTGTAACGACCCGACCGGTCGTTTTGAGAGTTAGAGCCTTGAACCCATATTAACTACTTTCTCCATATTTATTTCTGCTATTGTGACTTGCCAGGATAATTGGTTTTGAGTTCCGGAGTGTTTTGGGATTCTTAGTCCCTAAATGAGAGCTTAAGTCTTAGAATTTGAACTGTAGTCGGAACTATGTGAAGACGGTTCCAGAATGGAATTCTGTCAATTCTGTTAGCTCCGTTAGGTAATTTTGGACTTAGGGACGTGTCCGGATTGTGGTTTGGAGGTTTGTAGCTTATTTAGGCCTGAATTGGTGAAAAAAATAATTTTTTGGAGTTTTGGACAGGTAATGAAAATTTTGATATCGGGGTCGGATTCCGATTCTGGAAGTTGGAGTAGGTCCGTAATGTTGAATATAACTTGTGTGCAAAATTTGGGAGTCATTCGGACGTGGTTTGCTAGGTTTCGGCATCGGTTGTAGAAATTTGAAGTTTCAAGTTCTTTAAGTTTGAATTGGAGGGTGATTCGTGATTTTAGCGTTAGTTGATGTGATATGTGGGCTCTAAGTTCGTATGGTGTTTTAGAATTGGTTGGTATGTTTGGTTGAGGTCCCAGGGGCCTCGGGTAAGTTTCAAGTGCTTAACGGATCAAAAGTTGGATTTGAGTTGATGCTGAAGTCTTCAGGCATCTGTCATTTTCGCACCTGCAGTGGAGAGACCGCAGGTGCGTGATCGCACGTGCGGAGAAGCAAGCGCAAAAGCGAAAAAATGGAGGAGTTCCAGGGGTCGCAGGTGCGAGGTGAATTTCGCATCTGTGATGCCCGCAAATGCGTCACGATTTCCGCAGGCGCGCAGGCGCAGGTGCGGCCCTTTCATCGCACGTGCGAAGGCAAAGGTGGTAAGTGATTTGCGCAGATACGCACATTTTGCCGCACAAGCGCACCCGCAGGTGCGAGCCCAGGCTCCGCAAGTGCGGAAATACCTGTGCAGTGGTTAAAACCAAAGGGCTTCGCGATTTTTGTTATTTTTGGACTTTGCAACTTGGTTTAGGGCGATGTTTGAGAGCATTTTCGAGAGATTTCTTGAGGTAAGTCCATTGTGCTTATTTTTTATCAATAATCTTGTTTTCCCATATATTTTTTCACCTAGTTAGTATGTATTTAAGGTGAAAATTTGGAATTGAAGGCTAGGGATTTGGAAGTTTGATTTGTGGATTTGGAGGACCATTTGGTGTCGGATTTTAGTAAATTTGATATGGTTAGACTCGTGAGTGAACGGACTTTTGTATTTTTTGACTTTTACCCGATTCTGAGACGTGGGTCCTATGGCGAATTTTGAGTTAATTTCGAAATTTTCGTTAAAATATTGATTTCGTTAATTAGATGAGCCTATTATTGTTGTATTTATGATATGTAATTGTTTTTTGCTAGATTTGGGCCATTCAAAGCCGGATATTCGTGGGAAAGGCATTGTGACCGATTGATTGAGTTTGGTTCGAGGTAAGTGGCTTGCCTAACTTCGTGTGAGGAAAATCCCCTTAAGATTTGGAACTATTGTGCTATGTGAGCGTCGTGTACGTGAGGTAACGAGTACGTACACGGGCTAGTTGTTGTAAAACTCGATTTTCTTACCGAGCAGTAACATATTTTCCTGTTATTTTGAGTTATACCATTTTAATGAGTACTAATCTATTTTCATTCTTAATTGATTTATTCCAATATGTGTAGCTATTATGCTTAGTCTAATATAACATGTCTACGTGTCTTAATTATTTATGTGAATTATGTGCAGCATGCTTAATGAATTTTCTGCTTCTTCCTTGACTGGTACTTAGTCTAAATTGTAAGAATTTTGTGATGTAGTTGTATTTCTATCATTCGCGTTGCATATTTACTTTGGGACTACAGAACGGTATTTTGGAAGATCCCCATGTACTGCATATTTACTTTGGGACTACGGAACGATATTCTGGGAGATCCCCATGTATTGCATATTTACTTTGGGACTACAGAACGGTATTTCGGGAGATCCCCCTGCACATTTACTTTGGGACTATGAAATAGTATTTCGGGAGATCCCCCTGCACATTTACGTTTGGGACTACGAGACGGTATCTCGTGAGATCCCCTGTTGTGTTTCTTGTACTGAGTTGTTACTTTCTATGATTTCATTGTTGTTAAATTTTAGCCTTTATTTTATTGCGGTATTACACTCTATATTATTTTATTATATATTTACCAGCAGGGCCCTGACATGACCTCGTCACTACTCGACCGAGGTTAGGCTTGGCACTTACTGGGTACCAATTGTGGTATACTCATGCTACTCTCTACACATGTTTTTCGTGTGCAGATCCAGGTGCACCTTATCGGCCGAACTATCAGTGAGTCGGGACAGCTTTGGAGACTTCAAGGTATATCTGCCGCATCCGCAGACCTCAGAGTCCCCTTCTACTCTTTCTCATGTCCATTATCTTCTGTATTTTTCCTTGTTAGACTCTAATGTATAGAGACACTAGATTGTTCCTTCTGTAGTTTATGATTCACGATGTTCTGGGTTTTGGGATTTGTTGTATATTTTTAAATAGTTGGTTAAATTTATATTTTTATTTCATTATTCCGTAAGATGTTAGGCTTACCTAGTTGTAGAGACTAGGTACCGTCACGACGTCACACAGAGGGGAAATTAGGCCGTGACAAGTTGGTATCAGAGCTCTAGGTTCGTAGGTGTCGTGAGTCACAAACCGGTTTAATAGAGTCTCACGGATCGGTACGGAGACGTCTGCACTTATCTTCGGGAGGCTATGGAACTGTTAGAAAAACATTTCATTACTTTGATTCCTTGTTGTGCGAAAATTATTGACTTTAGAGATTCTAAATTTATGTATTCTATTCTCTCACAGATGGTGAGGATACATACAAGCAGATGTGATGAACAGGCACTTGCAGCCCCCTGCTAGAGCCGCAAGAGGCTGGGGCCAGGGTAGTGGCCGAGGACGTCCACGTGGTGCAGCCAGAGCACCCGCACGAGCTGCTACAGAGGAGCCCCCAGTAGCTCAAGCTAGAGGGCAGACACCTGAGATACCTGTTGCTGCACCAGCCCTCCAGGAGACTCTAGCCCAGTTTCTGAGCATGTTTAGCACCTTAGCTCAGGCTGGAATAATTCCACTTGCTCCTGCCATATCTCAGGCCGGGGGAGGAGCACAGACTCCCGTCGCCGGTACTCCAGAGCAGCGGGTTCAGGTCGACCAGGTTCCAGAGATTGTACTAATGCAGCCGGTAGCTCCAGCTCAGCCTGAGGTTAGGGCAGCAGCTTCTGAGGTGGAGCAGCTCAAACTTGAGATGTACAAGAAGTACTCACCCACCTACTTTCAGTGGATTGACTACAGATGATGCTCAGGGTTTTCTGGAGGAATGTCATCGTATTCTCCGTACTATGGGCGTAGAGGAGACGAGTGGGTTATCTTTTACCACATTCCAGCTTAGAGGAGTAGCATATCAGTGGTGACGTGCTTATGAGTTGGGTAGTCTGGCTGAGGCAGTTTCACTGACATGGACTCAGTTCTCGGACATGTTTTTGAGAGAGTATGTCCCTTAGAGCCTCAGGGACTCATGGCGCGCGGAGTTTGAGCAGCTGTGCCAGGGTGCTATGACTATGTCAGAGTCTGTAGTTCGCTTCGGTGATTTGGCCCGACATGCACCGGCCTTAGTTGCCACAGTTTGAGAAAAGGTTCGACGGTTTATTGAGGGTCTCCATCCCAGCATCCGGAGTAGTATGTCCAGGGAATTGGAGATGGATATCTCTTATCAGCAGGTTGTGGGTATTGCCAGGAGATTCGAAGGAATGTTTGCCCGGGATAGAGAGAAGAGGGAGGCCAAGAGGTCTCGAGAGGCTGGTTATTATTCTGGAGCTCGTGCCCCAGCAGCTCGCCATGGTAGGGGTTATGTGAGCCACCTCGTTCATTCAGCTTTTCCAGCCTCCAGCGGTGTTCCAGCTCCTTCTAGACCCCAAGAGCCTTATTATGCACCGCCAATATCTAGTTTGCCTCCTACATGGGGTGTTCCTAGCGGCCAGTCCAGCAGACTTAGACTGAGCAGCCACGCCCTCACAGAGCTTGTTTTGAGTGTGGCGACACTCGCCACATGGTGAGGGATTGCCCCAGGATTAGGAGGGTGCACCTCCACGGACTTTTCAGTCACAGCGTACTCCATCGGTTCCTCAGGCTATGATTACAGCACCAGCTGCCACCCCACCTGCTCAACCAGCTCAAGGTGGAGGTTGGGGAGGTAGAGGTCACCCTAGAGGGGGAGGCCAGGCCAGATATTATGCACTTCCTGCTCGTACAGAGGCAATTGTTTCTAATTCTGTCATTACAAGTATTGTTCCGGTCTGTCGTAGAGATGCGTCGGTATTATTTGACCTATGCTCTACATATTCTTATGTGTCCTCTTATTTTTCCCCGTATTTGGGCGTATCTCGGGATTCTTTGAGTTCCCCTATTTATGTATCTACTCTTGTGGGAGATTCTCTTGTTGTGGACTGCGTGTATCAGTCGTGTTTGATTGCTCTTAGTGGTTTTGAGACCAGAGTCAATTTATTATTGCTCAGCATTGTGGACTTTGATATTATTTTGGGCATGGACTGATTGTCACCCCATTATGCTATTCTTGATTGTCACGCTAAAACCGTGACACTGGTTGTGCCAGGTTTACCGTGATTAGAGTGGAGAGGTACCTTAGAGTATACTCCTAGCAGAGTTATTTCTTTTCTTAAAGCTCAACGAATGGTTGAGAAGGGGTTTGACGCGTATCTAGCTTATGTGAGAGATGTCAGTATTGATACCACTACAGTTGAGTCAGTTCCAGTAGTGAGGGACTTTCCAGATGTGTTTCCAGTTGATCTTCCGGGTATGCCGCCTAACAAAGATATTGAGTTTGGCATTGATTTGTTGTCGGGAACTCAACCCATCTCTATTCCTCCATATCGTATGGCTCCTCATGACTTGAAGGAGTTGAAAGAGCAGTTACAAGAATTACTTGATAAAGGCTTCATTCGGCCCAGTGTGTCACCTTGGGGTGCTCATGTCTTATTTGTGAAGAAGAAGGATGGTTCTATGCGGATGTGTATTGATTACCGCCAGTTGAACAAAGTCACAGTAAAGAACATGTATCATTGCCTCGTATTGATGACTTATTTGATCAGTTACAGGGTGCTAGAGTATTTTCCAAGATTGACTTACATTCAGGTTATCATCAGTTGAAGATTCGAGAGCCAGATATCCCGAAGACTGCTTTCAAGACCAAATATGGTCACTATCAGTTTCTTGTTATGTCTTTTGGGCTGACTAATGCCCAGCAGCTTTTATGCACTTGATGCACAGTGTGTTCCGACCTTATCTTGACTCATTCGTCATTGTGTTTATTGACGATATTCTGGTATACTCCCGAGTCGGGAGGATCATGAGCAGCACCTGAGGACTGCACTTTAGACCTTGAGAGAAAAGAAGTTATATGCAAAATTTTCAAAGTGTGAGTTTTGGCTAGACTCAGTGGTATTCTTGGGTCATATAGTATCGAGTGAGGGGATCCAGGTGGATCCGAAGAAGATTGAAGCAGTGCAGAGTTGGCCCAGGCCGTCCTCAGCTATAGAGATTCGAAGTTTTCTTAGTTTGGCGGGGTATTACCACCGCTTTGTAGAAGGATTCTCATCTATTGCATCACCTATGACTAGGCTGACCCAGAAGGGTGCTCCGTTCAGGTGGACAGAGGAATGTGAGGAGAGCTTTCAGAAGCTCAAGACAGTTTTGACTGCAGCCCCAATATTGGTATTACCTATAGGTTTGGGTCTTATATTGTATATTGTGATGCATCGCGGATTGGTCTCGGCGAGGTATTGATGCAGGACGGTAGGGTGATTGCCTACGCGTCCAGACAACTAAAGGTGAACAAAAATAACTATCATGTCCACGGCCTTGAGTTAGCAGCTATTGTTCATGCCTTGAAGATATGGCAGCATTATTTGTACTGTGTTCCTTGTGAGATTTACACCGATCATCAGAGTTTGCAGCATCTGTTTAAGTAGAAATATCTTAACTTATGTCAGCTGAGGTGGTTGGAGCTACTTAAGGATTATGATATCACTATTTTTTTACCACCCTGGGAAGGCCAATGTAGTGGCCGATGCTTTGAGTCACCGGGCAGAGAGTTTGGGGAGTTTAGCATATCTACTAGCAATAGAGAGGCCATTGGCGTTGGATGTTCAGGCCTTAGCCAACCAGTTTGTGATATTGGATATTTCTGAGTCGAGTCGAGTGTTGGCTTGTGTGGTCTCTCGGTCTTCTCTTTATGATCGTATCAGGGAGTGTCAGTATGATGACCCACATATGCTTGTCCTTAAGGACACAGTCCAGCACGGTGATGCTAAGGAGGTCACTATTGGAGATGATGGTGCATTGAGGATGCATGGCAGACTATGTGTGCCCAATGTAGATGGTTTGCGTGAGTTGATTCTCTAGGAGGCTCATAGTTCGCGGTACTCTATTCATCCGGGTGCCGCAAAGATGTATCAGGACTTGAAACAACATTACTGGTGGAGGAGAATGAAGAAGAACTTAGTAGAGTATGCGGCTCGATGTCTGAATTGCCAGTAGGTAAAATATGAGCATCAGCGACCAGATGGATTGCTTCAGAAGTTAGAGATTCCGGAGTGGAAATGGGAGCGAATCACTATGGATTTTGTTGTTGGACTCCCACGGACTCAACGGAGGTTTGATGCAGTTTGGGTGATTGTGGATAGGCTGACCAAGTCGGCTTATTTCATTCCTGTGATGACTACCTATTCTTCCGAGAAGCTAGCTCGAATCTACATCCGTGAGATCGTCAGGCTTCATGGCATACCAATGTCTATTATTTCTGACTGGGGGTAGGCAGTTTACGTCATGGTTCTGGAGAGTTGTACAGCATGAGTTGGGTACTAGGGTTGAGTTGAGCACATCATTTCACCCTTAGACGGACGGGCAGTCCGAGCGCACTATTCAGATATTAGAGGATATGCTCCATGCGTGTGTGTTAGATTTTGGGGGTGCTTGGGACCAATTCTTGCCATTTGCGGGGTTTGCTTACAATAATAGCTATCAGTCCAGCATTCAGATAGCACTGTATGAGGCTCAGTACGGTAGGAGGTGTCGGTCCCCAGTGGGTTGGTTCGAACCCGGTGAGGCCAGATTATTGGGTACGGACTTGGTTCAGGATGCCTTGGAAAAAGTGAAGGTGATTCAGCATAGACTTCGTACAGCCCAGTCCAGACAGAAGAGTTATGCGGACCGGAAGGTTCGCGATGTGGCATTCATGGTTGGAGAGCGAGTCTTGCTCCGGGTTTCGCCTATGAAGAGCGTTATGAGGTTTGGAAAGAAGGGCAAGCTGAGCCCAAGGTTTATTGGTCCATTTGAGGTGTTGCGTCGAGTTGGGGAGGTTTCTTATGAGCTTGCCTTGCCTCCTAGTCTAGCAGGAGTTCATCTGGTATTCCATGTTTCTATACTCCAAAAGTATCACGTTGATCCGTCCCATGTGTTGGATTTCAGCTCAGTTCAATTGGAAAAAGGATCTATCCTATGTTGAGGAGCCAGTGGCTATTTTAGACAGGCATGTCAGAAAGCTAAGATCAAAGAACATTGCTTCCGTGAAGGTTCATTGGAGGGGACAGCAGGTCGAGGAGGCGACTTGGGAGACCGAGCAGGATATGCACCGCCGTTATCCTCATCTTTTCACCACTTCAAGTATGTCTCTATGCTCGTTCGAGGACGAACGATTGTTTTAAGAGGGGGAGGATGTAACGACCCAACCGGTCATTTTGAGAGTTAGAGCCCTGAACCCCTATTAACTGCTTTTCCCATATCTATTTCTGTATTGTGACTTGCCGGGATGATTGGTTTTGAGTTCCAGAGTGTTTTGGGACACTTAATCCCTAAATGAGAGCTTAAGTCTTAGAATTTGGACCGTAGGCGGAACTGTGTGAAGACGGTTCGGGAATGGAATACTGTCAGTTTCATTAGCTCCATTAGGTGATTTTGGACTTAGGGGCGTGTCCGGATTGTGTTTTGGAGATTCGTAGCTTATTTAGACTTGAATTGGCGAAAAATTAAATTTTTGGAGTTTTGGACCGATAGTGAAAATTTTGATATCGGGGTCGGATTCCGATTCCGGAAGTTTGAGTAGGTTCATAATGTTGAATATGACATGTATGCAAAATTTGGGGTCATTCGGACGTGGTTTGATATATTTCGGCATCGGTTGTAGGAATTTGAAGTTTCAAGTTCTTTAAGTTTGAATTGGAGGGTGATTCGTGATTTTAGAATTAGTTGATGTGATATGTGGGCTCGACTAAGTTCGTATGGTGTTTTAGGATTGGTTGGTATGTTTGGTTGAGGTCCCGGGGGCCTCAGGTGAGTTTTGAGTGCTTAACGGATCAAAAGTTGGATTTGAGTTGCTGCTGAAGTCTTCAGGCATCTGTCATTTTCGCACCTGCGGTGGAGAGACCGCAGGTGCGTGATCGCACGTGCGGAGAAGCAAGCGCAGTAGTGGAAAAATGGAGGAGTGCCAGGGGTCGCAGGTGCACAATGTTCGTAGAAGCGGAAGGGATTTCCGCAGGCGCGCACGCGCAAGTGCAGCCCTTTCATCTCAGGTGCGAAGGCAGAGGGGGTATGTGATTTGCGCAGATGCGCACATTTTTCCGCACAAGCGCACCCGCAGGTTCGAGCCCAGGCTCCGCAGGTGCAGAAATACATAGGCAGTGGTTAAAACCTAAGGGCTTCATAATTTTTGTCATTTTTGGACTTTGCAACTCGGTTTAGGGCGATTTTTGAGAGCATTTTCGAGAGATTTATTGAGGTAAGTCCATTGTGCTTATTTTTTATCAATAATCTTGTTTCCCCGTATATTTTTTCACCTAGTTAGTGTGTATTTAATGTGAAAATTGGGAATTAGAGGCTAGGGATTTGGAAGTTTGATTTGTGGATTTGGAGGACCATTTGGTGTCGGATTTTAGTAAATTTAATATGGTTAGACTCGTGAGTGAACGTGCTTTTGTATTTTATGACTTTTATCTGATTCCGAGACGTGGTCCCCACGGGCGAATTTTGAGTTATTTTGGAATTTTCGTTAAAATGTTAATTTCGTTAATTAGATGAGTCTATTATTGTTGTATTTATGATATGTAATTGCTTTTGGCTAGATTTGGGCCATTCGGAGCCGGATATTTGTGGGAAATGCATTGTGAGCGATTGATTAAGCTTGGTTCGAGGTAAGTGGCTTGCCTAACTTCGTGTGGGGGAAATCCCCTTAACATTTGGAACTATTGTGCTATGTGAGCGCCGTGTACGTGAGGTGACGAGTACGTACACGAGCTAGTTGTGGTAAAACTCGATATTCTTACCGAGTAGCAACATGTTTTCTTGTTATTTTTAGTTATACCATTTTAATGAGTACTAATCTATTTTCATTCTTAATTGATTTATTCCAATATGTGTAGCTATCATGTTTAGTCTAATACAACATGTCTATGTATTTTAATTGTTTATGTGAATTATGTGCAGCATGCTTAATGAATTTCCTACTTCTTCCCTGGCTGGTACTTAGTCTAAATTGTAAGAATTTCGTGATGTAGTTGTATTTCTATCATTCGCGCTGCATATTTACTTTGGGACTACGGAACGGTATTCCGGGAGATCCCCCTGCACATTTATTTTGGGACTACGAAATCGTATTCCGGGAGATCCCCCTGCACATTTACGTTTGGGACTACGAGACGGTATCTCGGGAGATCCCCTGTTGTGTTTCTGTGTACTGAGCTATTACCTTCTATGATTTCATTGTTGTTAAATTTCAACCTTTATTTTATTGCGGTATTACACTTTATATTGTTTTATATATTTACCAGTAGGGCCTTGACTTGACCTCGTCACTACTCGACCGAGGTTAGGCTTGGCACTTACTGGGTACCGATTGTGGTGTACTCATGCTACTCTCTGTATATATTTTTCTTGTGCAGATCCAGGTGCACCTTATCAGCCGCACTATCTGTGAGCCGGGACAGCTTTGGAGACTTCAAGTTATATCTACCGCGTCCGCAGACCTCGAAGTCCCCTTCTACTCTTTCTCATGTCCATTATCTTCTGTATTTTTTCTTGTTAGACTCTTATGTATAGAGACACTAGATTTTTACTTCTGTAGTTTGTGATTCACGATGTTTCGGATTTTGGGATTGGTTGTGTATTTTTGAATAGTTGGTTAAATTTATATTTTTATTTCATTATTCCGTAAGATGTTAGGCTTACCTAGTTGTAGAGACTAGGTGCCGTCACGACGTCACACAGAGGTAAAATTGGGTCGTGACAATATTGATGCTTGTATATAAATTAATCTCTTTATACATCAAAATTATATATACATACTTTTAGTGTATTCACAACATTAGAAATTCAAGGGCAAAAAATAGGATAAAATATAAAATTGATTTGTCGTCTGAAACTAATTACATATGCTAATCACTCAAAAGCAAAAGCAGATAAAAGATAGCAAACGTAAAAAAAATAAAAATAAAAATATGGCAAAAACTTGATAGCAATTGGTAAATTATACGGGTGACCTCGGAGGGCGCTCATCCATACGGATAACCTGGGATTGATTCCCCCATCAATGTCTTCTGGGTTGAGCTGTCGTACAAGGCTTGTCTAGTGCGGTTTACATACTCTGTGTGGTTTGCAGGCAATTACACAGGGAAGGTTTACCTAGTGCGCATAAAGTGCTCACCACAGAGTGCTCACCCAACGGCTGCGGAATTCCCCTCTTACCAAACAAAATTGGTAAATTATAAAACCGCAATAGAAGAATAAATCAAACCTTCTGAAATTACACATAAGACTAGGGTTGTGCATTTGGATCGGATATTCGAAATCCGAACTGATCCACTCAATTTTGGATTTTCGGATTTCGAATATGGATTATATTTTATAAAATTTCGAATATCCGAATTGGATTCGGATTGGTATAATTTTAATCTGATCCGACCCAAAATCCGAAATTATATAGACCTATATAAATAATAACTAAAATTTTAGGGTTAGGCTTCTTTCTTATTTTATTTTTCGGACCGCCCACTTAGGCTATATCGATATCTCTCTCACACATTTCTCATTTCTCTGTTCCGCCTTCCGCCTTCTGCCTCTCTTCTCCAAGAGTCCAAATCCCTATTAATCAGATTGTATTTTCTCTTCACTTATGTTCTAACTAGCAATCTTACTGCTGGAATCATTAAGCAGCATTTGAAACGTCTATGGAAATTCCTATGTTAGTTGGCGGCATATGCTACAGCAAGAGCAGGACTTAATTCATTCTTGTTTTAATTGATAAGCACCAATCATACATAGAGCATTAAGAAAGGGTGAGTATGATGGGCAATAAGCTATAATAATACGGACAATTCGATCCGATAATCCAAAATATTTATTCGATCCAAGCCTTAAAATTCGATCCGATCCAATATTAATTCATATCAAAATTGGATTGCATTTTATAAAATCCTAAATTCGAAATGTGCTAAATCTAATCGGATTCGATTCGTACACAGCCCTACATAAGACCTTTCATAAGAAGAAAAAGTCGCAACGTCAAGGACAAATGTGTAATTCACCAAGCACATCTATTAAAGTATGGACACGTGGGCTTTTAGTCAAATTGTTGAAAGCATGTGTTCGTAAATGACGAAATCAGCCTTGATTTACAGTACCTCGTACTTAATTTCTATTTTTTTTGTCTTTTTTGTTTGAATTTCAAATTTCAGCTATAGGTAAATGGGAAAAAAGAAAGTCGATTCACAACGGAAGAAGGTTGCAGATGATAAAACATTATTTGATAACAAAAATCTATATTTATATCTATCTATATCTATATCTATATTATTATAAAAGTACGAATATTTTGTACTAAATGGTGAGTGACTAAAATATTCTTAAAATATTAATTGACTTTTATATCCTTAACTATTTATATTAATTTTGACAAGAACTTATAATGGAAGGACATAACTGAAAATAGACACGTTAGGATGAAGAGTTGTAGTAGAATCTATATCTATATATTATTAAAAATAGAGGAAAAAGTCCTCATATTAAGCTAAGTGGCAACCTCATAATAGGTCACTTGGCAATTTATGACAAAGTTAATTAGGTTAGGTAATAATTAGTTTTCTTTTTGGATTTAAATTTTAAAAAATTTAAATTATGCATTATGTGTTGTTAATAATTAGTTACTCTCTTTGAATTAACAAATTTAGAGTTTTAAAATTATTCTAAAATAAAAAATAAAATAAGAAAAACAAAATTATAAATTCAAATTGGAGAGTAGTTTCTTCCTAATATGGTAGTCTCTCTCTCTCTCTCTCTCTCTCTCTCTATATATATATATATATATATATATATATATATATATATATATATATATATATACTTCAAATATTTTCTTATATAGAAAATAATTTGATTTCGAATTTAAAGATAAAATATTATTTCAACTTTATAGATAGAAATATTTGAGTTGGTATAAAATAAAAGTTCATTTGCTTATGGCAAATAATGCAAAAATAGCAATTATTAAGAATATCAGTAAATTTATGACAAAATAGTAAAATTACTTATCTGTTTATATGTCACGACCCTAAATTATCCCTCCGTAAGGTGTCGTGATGGCACCTAGTCTTTGCGACTAGGTAAGCCTAATATTGCTAAAAATATAAAGAAACACAATATTTTAAAGATAAACAACATATTATAAATATCCAAGAGTAGTACCACTCGGCATATACAAAATAATTTTTCAAGACCCGGAATATCGCTAAGTCACAAGCTGCTATAATCTATGTAGCTATATACAAAAGTCTGAAGATAATAAAGAAAAATCTCTAGACGAGGGAGTAGAAGGGGACTCCGAATATCTGCGGACGCAAGCAGAAATACCTTGAAATCTCCTAGAATCAGCAACACGCGCTAATCCCAAGGCTTATAGCTCGTACCTGGATCTGCACAAGAAAAACATGTGCAGGAAAGGGCATGAGTACACCACAATGGTACCTAGTAAGTGCCAAGCCTAACCTCGGTCAAGTAGTGACGAAGTCAGGTTAAGGCCCTACCGGAGTAAATATAGTAATTTAAACAGTAAAAGATATAAGTAAAATTTACGATAACACAGTTTAAAAGGGAGCTCTCGGCTCAGAACAAGGTAAACACAATGGAAAATCTCTCGGGATATCGTCCCGTAGTATCAAATGAATATGCAATACATGGGGGATCTCCTGGAATACGTCTGTAGTCCCAAAGTAAATATGTTGTACTGGGGGATCTCCCGGAATACGTCTGTAGTCCCAATTTAAATATGCAGTACAAGGGGATCTCCCGGAATACGTCCGTAGTCCCAATTTAAATATGCAGTACATGGGGATCTCCCGAAATACGTCCGTAGTCCCAATTTAAATATGCAATGCAAGATGAAATGGCAGGTATGACACCGAGTTATACAGTTTATAATGGACACAGATAAGGCAAATAAGGACTTAACTAAACATGACGCACAGAATGTCAATTAGGCAGTTAAAACACGTAAGCATGCTTTTCTAGTCTAAGTTTCACAATTAAACGTATTAGTGCAATTTAATAAGGAAAAAAAATAATTTATGATTTAGAAAGGAAAAACGAGATTTTTGCAATAATAGCCCGTGTACGTACTCGTCACCTCACGTATACGGCGCCCACATACCAAATAATATCAAGATATCCTAAGGGGGAAGTCTCCAACACAGAGTTAGGCAAGCCACTTACCTCGAACCGCTCAAATCAACTTGATATCACATTCTTGCCACGAGTATCTGACTTCAAATGGCCCGAATCTATTCAAAATAGTACAATAGCATCAATACGCGCTAATAGAATGTATCCCACAAGAAAACTACAAACATTAGGCCAAAAACCCGAAATTGGCTCAAACCCGGCCCCCGGGGCCCACGTCTCGAAACCCGACAAAATTTACGAAACTAGAAAGCTCATTCACTCACGAGTCTAACCATATCAAATTTACTAAAATCCGACACCAAATGGTCCTCCAATCCACAATTCAAACTCCCAAATCCCTAGTCTCCAACTTCAAATTTACACCTTACATACATATTAACTAGGTGGGAAAATACATGGCAAGGCAAGATTATTGACCAAAAATAAGCACAAGGAACTTACCTCAAGAAATGCCTCGAAAATGCTCTAAAAAATTGCCCTAACCCGAGTTTGCAAAGCCAAAAATGATAAAAATCACGAAACCCTTCGGTTTTAATCACTGCCTAGGTATTTCCGCACCTGCGGAACCTGGGCTCGCACCCGCGGGTGCGCTTATGCGAAAAAACGTGCGCATCTGCGCAACTCACTTACCACCTCTGCCTTCGCACCTGCGCATTCGTGCCTGAGGACAACCTTTCCACTTCTGCGCATCTTGCGCATTTGCGGGCATCGCAGGTGCGGAACATCCTTGCACCTGCGACCCCAGGCCAACTCTCGACTTTCTCGCATCTGCGCCTGCAAGCTACGCTTCTGCGAGGTCGCACCTGCGGATTCCCCACCGCAGGTGCGAAAACACCAAAACCAGCAAAAAATCAGAAATTCCTCTAAGTCCAAGTTTAACCCGTTAAGCATCCGAAACACACTCGAGGCCCCCGGGACCTTGACCAAATATACCAACCAATCCTAAAATACCATACGAACTTAGTCGAGCTCTCAAATCCCATCAAACAACGCTAAAATCACGAATCACCCTCCAATTCAAACTTAAAGAATTTGAAACTTCAAAATTCTACAACCGATGTCGAAACCTATCAAATCACGTCCGATTGACCTCAAATTTTGCGCACAAATTGTAATCAACATTACGGACCTACTCCAACTTTCGGAATAGGAAAATGACCCCGATATAAAAAATTTCACTACCGACCCAAAACTCCAAAAATTTGACTTTCGCCATTTCAAGCCTAAATGAGCTACGAACCTCCAAAACACAATTCGGACACGCTCCTAAATCTAAAATCACCTAACGGAGCTAACAGAATCGACATAATTCCATTCCGGATTCGTCTTCATATAATTCCGACTACGATCCAAATCCTAGGGCTTAAGCTCTCATTTAGGGACTAAGTGTCCCAAAACACTCCGAAACTCAAAACCAATCATCCCGGCAAGTCACAATAGCAGAAATACATTTGGGAAAAGTAGTTAATAGGTGATCAGGGCTATTACTCTCAAAACGATCGGACGGGTCGTTACATCATATTTTTAAAAAATTCAAAATTATAATTTTATTTAAATATAATAGTATTTTGATTATATGTCAAAATCAAAATTAAAAAGAAACTAATCTATATTATTAATAAAATGAGATTTTTAAAAAATAAGAATATTTCTAGATTAAGAATATATATATATATATATATATATATATGTTATATTAAAAGAGAATTATCATCAAAATATTAAGCTAATTTACAAGATAATAAAAGTCATATTAGTAAATGTATAGTACTATGTACTTGCTAATTTAATAAATAATAAACAAGGAACAAACAATAATCAAAATTATAGTATATTCCTTTTCTTTTTTTATAGTATTTCTTGCGCATAAAAGAAAGAAAGTCTTAAATTGTGTGGAATTAAATACTGTTGGCTCATTAGAGTTAGGGTCAAGGTGTGATGATCCAAAATGTCATCTTTAAATTTAATAATTAGTTTTATATTATAAGACCTCGAAAAGTACTATTTATCATTTCTCGACTTGCCTGCGCAGTCCGTAAAATTTTCTGGAAAGATTTTATGTGAAAAATAGATTAAAATGTGAATTAGAGCTTTAAAACTCAATGGAGTTGACTTTGGTCAATATTTTGAGCAAACGGACTCCGATCAGTGTTTTGATAGTTCTGGTAGGTCCGTATCGTGATTTAGGACTTGGGCGTATGCCCGAAATCAAATTCCGAGGTCCCTAACCCGAGATATGGAATTTTGATAAAAAAATAAAAGTTTAAGTTTAAATAGTGTCCGGATATCGAATTATGTGCAAACGACCCCAGAATAAAATTTTGATGATTCCAACATCTCCGTATGGTGATTTTGGACTTAGGAGCGTGATCAAAATTTTATTTGGAAGTCCGTAGTTAAATTAGGCTTGAAATGGCTAAAATACAAATTTAAAGTTTGAAAGTTTGACCGGGGAGTTGACTTTTTGATATCGGGGTCAGAATCTAGTTCTGAAAAGTTTTATAGTTCCGTTATGTCATTTATGACTTGTGTGCAAAATTTAATGTCAATCGGACTTGATTTGATAGGTTTCGACATCGAATGTAGAAGTTGAAAATTTTATGTTTCATTAATCTTGAATTGGAGTATGATTCGTGATTTTATCGTCGTTGTATGTGATTTGAGTTTTCAAATAAGTTCGTATGATATTTTAGGACTTGTTGGTATATTTGGTTGAGGTCCCGAGGGCCTCGGGTGAGTTTCGTATGGTTAACAGATCAAAAATTGGACTTAAAAAGCAGCTGCAATTTTTCCTCTTGTGTTGGACATTCTAGGATGTGATCGATCCCAGTTATCGAGCCAGACATCAAGCCCAGGTATCGATCCCAGGGTTGAAGAGGCTCATGCTCGAGCCTGTGATTGAAGCCACGATCGAAGGTCCAGGCTCGATGCCATGACCGAGGTCCAGGCTCGAGGGCTATGATCGATGCCTTGATCGAAGGCCCAGGCTCGAGGGCCATAATCGAGGCCATGACCGAGGCCCATGCTCGATGCTATAATCGAGAGCCTGTGATCGAAGTCACGATCGAGGCCTAGGCTCGAGAGCCATGATCGAAGCCAGTTCGAGGCCCAGTTTCGAAGGTTACCTGGGCAGAATTTATAAAAGAGGGCATTCGTCCTATTCGCCATTTTTTACAAATTGGAGCTTGAGCAGAGGCGATTTTGGATAGATTTTTAAGGAAAGACATTGGGGTAAGTGATTCTAACTTGGATTTGGTCTGTAAACACAAATATATCATTGTTTTCACCATTTAATTAGTGTTTTGAGATTGAAGTTTGGAAAATTTTTAAAAATCTCATAGAAACGAATTTTTGAGATTTCGGTATCGATTCGGAGTCGGATTTGAGTGAAACTAGTATGGTTGGACTCGTAATTGAATGGGTTATCGGATTTTGTAATTTTTGTAGGATTCAGATATGTGGTCCCCACAGACGAAATTTTAATTAACTTCGGATTTTTTATTGAAAATATAGTATTTTCTTATATAATTGATTCCTATAAATTTTAAATGATTGTATCGAATTATTTTGGCTAGATTCGAGCTAGACAGAGTTGGATAATTGAGGAAAGGGTCTACTAGTGGATTAAATTGGAGCAAGACGAGGTAAGTCTCTTGTCTAATCTTGTGAGGGGAAAATTACCCCATAGGTAATTAAAGTAATAATTGTTGCAAATTGTGGGGGCTACGTACGCACGAGGTGACGAGAGTCCATGCATAGCTATTATTAATGCTCAAGTCCGGGTAGTTTAGGACTCAAAGCATGAATTACTTGTGTAAATTGTATTCTTTGTTTAATTAATATTATTTGATATATATATATATATATATATATATATATATATATATATATATATATATATATGAGTACGTAAACAATGTGTACCGAGTAAGTATCAAGCCTAATCTCGAAGTGGTAGAGACGAGAAGGCCGACTTTGACACTTACTATGGGTCAATAATAATAATTGAAATACAACTAGAATATTTAAATCAGCATGATTCACAGAATTTACAATAATTTATTTAACCAGCGGAAATAATCAAATTCCTTCAAATGCAATAATTCTCAATATGTTAATTAAATTCCTTAAATTCAAATAATTTCCAATTTATCAATTAAATCTCATTTACATGAATAAAAATTAATTCCTTAACAAGTAGGCATAATAATTCATTAAATTCCAAGGATTCTCAAATTTATCAATTAGCTAATTATTAAGCATGATTTCTGCCGAGGACATACAGACCGATCCAGAGTGTCGTGTACACTGCTGAGGGACGTGCAACACGATCCATAGATACATCTATCCTGCCGAGGCATTCGGCCCGCTCCACAAGAAAGGAGAACATTTTCTTATGTACCTTCGGAAGGAGAGTATATTTATTATAAGATAAATTCGGGAGAAAGAACAATTTCTTTTAACAATTAATTAATTTAAAACAGAAAATCAAGCATATGAGATTTCCATCCTTTAATATCTTTATATGACAATTCACAATATATTCATATATATCAATTAATATTAATTAAACAAAGAATATAATTTACACAAGTAATTCATGCTTTGAGTCCTAAACTACCCGGACTTTAGCATTAATAGTAGC
Source organism: Nicotiana tomentosiformis (assembly GCF_000390325.3). Taxonomy (NCBI): domain Eukaryota; kingdom Viridiplantae; phylum Streptophyta; class Magnoliopsida; order Solanales; family Solanaceae; genus Nicotiana; species Nicotiana tomentosiformis. Next base: position 139,873,570 of record NC_090819.1, read on the forward strand.
TATGCACGGACTCTCGTCACCTCGTGCATACGTAGCCCCCACAATTAGCAACAATTATTTAATTTTAATCACATATGAGGTAATTTCACCCTCACATGATTAAACAAGAGACTTACCTCGTCTTGCTCCAATTTAATCCACTAGAAGGCCTTTTTCACGATTATCCAACTCTGTCTGGCTCGAATATAGTCAAAAATAATTCGATACAATCACTAAAAATTATAGGAATCAATTCTATAAGAAAATACTACATTTTCAATAAAAATTCTGAAATTAATTAAAAATTCGTCCGTGGGACCCATGTCTCGGAATTTGGCGAAAGTTCTAAAATATGAACACATTCTGGGCATATGCCCAAGTCCCAAATCACGATATGGACCCACCAAAACCGTCAAAATACTGATCCGAGTTCTTTTTGCTCAAAATATTGACCGAAGTCAACTAAAATGAGTTTTAAAGAATTGTTTTTGCATTTTTATCATTTTTTCATATAAACACCTTTCGGAAAAAAAAAACACAGACTACGCACACAAATCGAGGTAGGATAAACAGAGCTTATTGAGGTTTCAAAAAAATAGAATTGAGGGTTAAAACTATAAATGACCTAACGGGTCATCACATTCTCCACCTCTAAAACAAACGTTAATCCTCGAACGAACATAGAAAAGTACCTGGGCTGGTGAAAAGGTATGGATATCTAGTCCATATATCCAAATCAGACGCCCACGTGACTGCCTCGATCGACTGACCTCTCAACTGCACTCAAACTAAAGGATAACTCTTATACCTCAACTGCCAGACCTGCCGGGCTAGAATAGCTACCGGCTCCTCCTCATACGTCAAATTCTTGTCCAATTGGACTGAGCTGAAATCTAACACATGGGATGGATCACCGTGATATTTCCAGAGAATGGAAATGTGGAACACTGGATTGACTGCTGATAAACTAGTTGGTAGTGTGAGCTTGTAGGCCACCTCTTCAATCCTCTCAAGAATCTCAAAAGGTATGATATACCTTGGGCTCAGCTTGGCCTTCTTTCCGAACCTCATAACATCCTTCATTGGTGACACCTGGAGCAAGATTCGCTCCCCAACCATGAATGCAACATCGCGAACCTTCCGATCTGCATAACTCTTCTTTCTTGATTGGGCTGTACTAAGTCAATCTTGAATCAATTTAACCTTTTCTAAAGCATCCTGAACCAAGTCGGTACCTAGTAGCCTAGCCTCACCCGTCTTGAACTAACCCACTGGAGATCGATACCGCCTCCCATACAAAGCCTCATATAGAGCCATCTGAGTGCTGGATCGGTAGTTGTTTTTGTAGGCAAACTCGAAGTGGCAAGAACTAATTCCAAGAACCCCCAAACTCCATCACACATGCACGAAGAATATCCCCTAATATCTGAATAGTGCGTTCGGACTGTCCGTTCATCTGGGATGAAATGTTGTACTCAACTCAACCTGCATGTCTAACTCATGATGCACGGCCCTCCAGAAGTGTGAAGTAAACTACGTACCTCAATCAGAATTGATAGACACGGGCACACTGTGAAGATGGACGATCTCTCGGATGTAGATCTCAGCTAACCGCTTTGAAGAATATATAATTGCCACTAGAATGAAATAGGCCAACTTGGTTAAGATATCCAAAATCACCCATACTGAATCAAACTTCATCTGAGTTCGTGGGAGCCCAACAACAAAATCCATAGTAACCTGCTCCCATTTCCACTCTGGGATCTCTAGCCTCTAAATCAATCCTTTTGATCGCTAATGCTCAAACTTCACATGCTGATAGTTTAGGTACCGAGCTACATACTCCACTATGTCCATCTTCATTTTCCTCTACCAATAGTGCTGCCTCAAGTCCTAATACATATTGGTGGCACCCAGATGAATGGAGTACCGCAATCTCCGAGCCTCCTAGAAAATTAACTCACAGAAAACATCTATATTGGACACACATAGCCTACCATACATTCGTAATATACCGTCCTCCCCAATGGTGACATCTTTGGCATCGTTGTGCTGAATTGTGTCCTTGAGGACAAGAAGATGGGGGTCTTTATATTGACACTCTCTGATATGATCATATAGGGAAGACCGAGCGACCACACAAGCTAAAACTCGACTAAGCTCTGAAATTGGTCCATCACTATTTTTGTTTTTATTTTTCGTAGTTGACATGTCTATAATAAGTACCTAGACGATCATTTTGATACAAAATTAAAATAAAAAAGAGATACATAATAGAACATTGATCTTTCAAGATTATCTTGGTTGTTTTCATGCTTAGCTAGGTCATTCTCTACTTTTGACTAAATAGGATTAATATTCATCATTTTCAAGAGCTTATATTTTTTAAAATTTTATTTTCAAGATTTTATATGTTTTTTAATTTTATATACATTGATATAGGGTAGACGCGTATCGCGCGTATCCTAAAACTAGTCATAGGGTACGTGTTTCACGCGTGTACCCCATACTAATAAATATATAATTTAAAATATATAAATAATAATTAAATATATTTTAGTTATAAAAGAAAAAGTAAAAAAGTGTAAGTTCTTGAAAGTAGTGAATGTTAATCTCACTTAGCTGACTTAATAAAGTCCTTCTCCATATAAATTCTAAGATGCCTTATTGCAATTTTTAATGACTTCCGTGTGAATATTTATGAAATTTTATTGTTATTTTTTGTGACCTAATACTAAAAATAAATATTTATGCATAAATACTTTTATCAAAATTCTTTAAATATTTATTTAATAATACCTATTTAAAAGTTAAATCGTTATATCTTTAGAGATTTGGGAATGAAGAGATTGCACTATAGTTTAAAAACTTTTTTAGCGATAGTGTATAGTATAGGGATGACTAATGTTGTGTTGATATTTTACAACAAATAACTTAGTAATGTATAAAAAGATATAGATTTGTTGGAATGAATGAAAAAGAAAGAAAATAATTAATAAACTCTCATTTAGAATACCGCAAAACATTATACGTAGGTTATAATGTTGTGATTAAATAATATCAAAATTATTTATTGGATATAAATTATTTTGGTAGATGTTTGAATCATTGGATTAAAATAGAATATACGGAGTATAATAAAAATATTTGTTTGATTTATCATATTTAAACTTGAATAAATTTTTATTTTTAATTTTAACGTTAGACTTTTTAAATAATTTAGGCGAAAAGCTTTGAAGGAGTAGGTCATTTGTTTATATTTTTTCTTGTGATACATAGCTAATCTCTATATTATTATCTCACATTGAATATAAAATTAAAATAGTACCAAATTATGGTATAACTATTATCGTAATTTCTTATGTCGAAAATGTAAATTCAACCAAATATGAAATTGAATAATCTCACATTCTATCTCAAGATTATTATCCTTCAATATTGTTCGCGTAAAATTGTTTTTACATTCTTTAATTTTCTTATTTTATTTTTAAATTGTTGAGAGTAGTTTCAAGTACTACACATATAATCGATGAAGAATTACTTAGTGATTTGTTCATTTAGTATAGTTCCAATATTATGAAAGAAACGATGAAGAGAAAATATATTATGAAAGGAGGTCAAATATTAAATATATGAAAGTGTCGACAATGTCTTCAAAGTTATTTATTGTCGAAAACTAAAAAGTTTTTTTTCCAATACAATTTTAAAGATGTCATGTAATAAGATTGGTTTACTTTGTTGGAGAAATTTTTATACGTTTATTATTTATTTGCATAATATATTTTTTAATCCTAAATAATAGGGCTTCCTACCTGTATAGTTCATATATGGAAAAATTTAATAAGTAAAATTTTAATAGATTTCAATGTCCTAAATGTTAGGAATGTAAGATTTCAAAGTTCAAAATATTAGGAATATAAATTAAATTATAATTTTATCCAGTGTAATATCGATTTTAAAAAGATAGAAAATCCGAACGATATTTCGCTAAGAGTATTAATGCTTTTAATATATTACTAGTCTTTATGTTATGTGGCTTTGCACGAGTATCTTAGGTCGAAGTATCACATGATTTGTACAAAAGATAATAAAATATGTGTGAGATTCTAGAGATTGCCTTTCCACGTGAGCTTGGTGCTGGAAGTTGCACAAAGTCTTTAAACCCAATGTAATATCTAAGGATCTACACCAATTAAACCTATCACATGCACTGTATATAGTAGATGTTATTATTTTGATCCAAAATTTTTGTGAGTAATAAAACTTTCCTTTCACCCATAGCAGCCTTCAAAGAAAATGTCCATCATAAAGTAGTCAAAAGACAAGTCTAAGAGTCATGATAGACTTGGGATATAAACACACCCAAACTCAAATCTTTCCAGCAGAAATGTTTTCAACCCTTTTTTTTTTCTTCCAAAAGTTGATCATCTAACTCGTAAAATTATTCTAAAATAAAAAACAAAATAATAAAAACAAAACTGTAAATTAAAATTGGGGAGTAGTTTCTTCCTAATATGGTAGTCTCTCTCTCTATATATATATAATACTTCAAATATTTTCTTATATAGAAAATAATTTGATTTCGAATTTAAAGATAAAATATTATTTCAACTTTATAGCTAGAAATATTTGAGTTGGTATAAAATAAAAGTTCATTTGCTTATGGCAAATAATGCAAAAATAGCAATTATTTAGAATATCAGTAAATTTATGACAAAATAGTAAAATTACATATATGTTTATATTTTTAAAAAATTCAAAATTATAATTTTATTTAAATATAATAGTATTTTGATTATATGTCAAAATCAAAATTAAAAAGAAACTAATCTATAATATTAATAAAATGAGATTTTGTTAATAAAATGAGATTTAAAAAAAATAAGAATATTTCTAGATTAAAAAATATATATATATGTTATATTAAAAGAGAATTATCATCAAAATATTAATCCAATTTACAAGATAATAAAATTCATATTAGTAAATGTATAGTACTAAGTACTTGCTAATTTAATAAAGAATAAACAAGGAACAAACTGTCACGATCCAAAATCCATTAAAGGTCGTGATGGCGCCGGACACCGCTGTCAGGCAAGCCAACAATACACACTTAGCTTAATTACCCATTTTAATGGATTTAAAATCAAAATTTCTTCAATGAAATAATAAAAATAAAACTCATAGAGTCAATGATAAATATTTATAGCAACTAAATTTCTAAACAACTCACAACCATTCCCAAAATCCGGTGTCACAAGTACATGAGCATTTACTAGGGAATTAAAATTTAAAATACAACATCTGTCCAGAATATAAGTTAGACAGGAAAATATAATATCTCTGAAGGAGACTCTGTTGGTTGCGGATCGTAATACAGAATGCAGCTCACCTATGTCCCCACAATTATTAACCACACCTATGCGCCCACAAGGTCGCTAGACATATATGTACCTGCACAATAAAATATACAACAAGTGCAGCATGAGTATGAAAAATAACGTGTACCCAGTAAGTATCAAGCCTAATCTCGAAGTGGTAGAGACGAGATGACCGACTTTGACACTCTCTATGAGTCAATAATAATAATTAAATAAAATTAATAATTTTTATTCATTTAGCAGAAATAATAAAAATCCTTCCAATGCAACAATTTTTAATCTATTAATTAAATCCTTCAATTTCAATAAAACTTCCAATTTTATCAATTAGTCTCATTTACAGGAATAACAATAATTCCTTAACAAGCAGGAATAATAATTCATTAAATTCTAAAGATTTTCAATTTATCAATTAGCTTCACAAGCTGCAATAAACTATCAAAGTATCGTGTAATTATTATTATTAAGCACGATTTCTGCCGAGGTCATACGACCCGATCCAGAGTTTCGTGTACACTGCCGAGAGACGTGCGACACGATCCATAGATGCATCTATCCTGCCGAGGCGTTCGGCTCGCTCCACAAGAAAGGAGGACATTTTCTTATGTAGCTCCGGAATGAGAGTATATTTATTATAAAATAAAATTCACGAGAATGAAAAATTTCTCTTAACAATTAATTAATTTAAACAAAAAATCAAGCATATGAGATTTTCATCCTTTAATATTTTTAGCTAACAATTCACAATATATATATATATACACACACACACACACACACATATATCTCGAGTAATATAAATTAAACAAGGAATATAATTTACACAAGTAATTCATGCTTTGAGTCCTAAACTACCCGGACTTTAGCATTAATAGTAGCTACGCACGGACTCTCGTCACCTCGTGCGTACATGGCCCCCACAATTAGCAATAATTATTTAATTTTAATCACCTATGAGGTAATTTCTCCCTCACAAGATTAGGCAAGAAACTTACCTCGTCTTGCTAGAATTTAATCCACTAGAAGGCCTTTTCCACGATTATCCAACTTTGTGTGCCTCGAATCTAGCCAAAATAATTCGATACAATCACTAAAAATTATAGGAATCAATTCTTTAAGAAAATACTACATTTTAAATAAAAATTTCGAAATTAATTAAAAATTTGTCCATGGGTCCCACGTCTCGGAATCCGGCAAAAGTTCGAAATCCGACAACCCATTCAATTATGAGTCCAACCATACCAGTTTCACTCAAATCTGACTCCGAATCGATACCGAAATCTCAAAAATTCGTTTTTATGAGATTTCTAAAAATTTTCCAAATTTCAATCTCAAAACACTAATTAAATGATGAGAACAATGATATATTTGTGTTTATAGACCAAATCCGAGTTAGAAGCATTTATCCCAATGTCTTTCCTTGAAAATCTGTCACGACCCAATTTCACATGTAGGTCGTGATGGCTCCCAACACTACAGTTAGGCAAGCCAACTAATGAATTAAGCATACATTGATAAAATTTAAAATCAAGAAAATATAAATCCAAACTCTACCAATGCGTGTGCCAAGACCTAGTGTCACAAGTGAATGAGCATCTAGTAGATTATACAAAAACTCCAAATACTGTCTGAAATAAAATAGACAGAATATAAATATCAGAAGAGTCACTGGTAGCTGCAGAACGGCTCAGAAAGGCAGCTCACCACTATGCCTCTGGATGACGTGGGTATGTGATGATAGGTCCTCCACTAGTACCTGTCTCAGATCCTACACAAAAAGTGCAGCAAGTGTAGTATGAGTACGTAAACAACGTGTACCCAGTAAGTATCAAGCCTAATCTCAAAGTGGTAGAGACGAGATGGCCGAATTTGACACTCACTATAGGTTAATAACAATTGAAATAAAACTAGAATATTTAAATCAACGTGATTTACAGAATTTATTTAATCAGCGAAAATAATCAAATTCCTTCAAATGTATAAATTTTTAATATATTAATTAAATTCCTTTAATTCAAATAAATTCTAATTTATCAATTAAATCTCATTTACAGGAGTAACAATTAATTCCTTAACAAGCAAGAATAATAATTCATTAAATTCCAAAGATTTTTCAATTTACTAATTAGCTTTACAAGCTGAAATAAATTATTAAAGCATCGTGTAATTATTATTATTATTAAGCACGATTTCTGCCGAGGACGTACGACCCGATCCAGAGTGTCGTGTACACTGCGAGGGACGTGCGGCGCGATCCATAGATGCATCTATCCTGCCGAGGCGTTCGGCCTGCTCCACAAGAAAGGAAAACATTTTTATGTACCTCCGGAAGGAGAGTATATTTATTATATGATAAATTTGGTAGGAGAATAATTTGTTTTGACAATTAATTGATTTAAATAGAAATCAAGAATATGAGATTTTCCATCCTTTAATATCTTTATCAAACAATTCACAATATATATTCATATATATCAATTAATATTAATTAATCAAAGGATACAATTTACACAAGTAATACATGCTTTTGAGTCCTAAACTACCCGGATTTTAGCATTAATATTAGCTACACACGGACTCTCGTCACCTTGTGCGTACGTAGCCCCAACAATTAGCAATAATTATTTAATCTTAATTACCTATGAGGTAATTTCCCCCTCACAAGATTAGACAAGAGACTTACCTCGTCTTGCTCCAATTTAATCCAAGATTTTGCCTTTTTCCACGATAATCCAACTCTGTCTGGCTCGAATCTAGCCAAAATAATTCAGTACAATCACTAAAAATTGTAGGAAATAACTTCTATAAGGAAATACTACATTTTAAATAAAAATCCCGAAATTAATTAAAACTTTGCCCGCGGGGCCCACATCTCGGAATCCGACGAAAGTTATGAAATCCGATAACCCATTCAATTACGAGTCCAACCATACCAGTTTCACTCAAATCCGACTCCGAATCGATACCGAAATCTAAAAATTTTGTTTCTATGAGATTTATAAACTTTTTCAAATTTCAATCTCAAAACACTAATTAAATTGTGAAAACAATGATATATTCTTGTATATTGATCAAATCCGAGTTAAAATCACTTACCCCAATGTTTTTCCCTTGAAAATCTGCCAAAAGTCGTCTCTGCTCAAGCTCAAGTTCGTCAAAAATGGCAAATGTGACGAATGTCTTCTCTTTATAACACTGCCCAGCACTTCAGAACTTGGCCTCGAGCAGGGCCTCGATCGCGGCATCGAACATGTGCCTTCGATCAGGGCATCGAGGGTTGGGCCTCGATCCTAGCCCTCGAGCCATACCTTCGATCATGACATCGAGCCTTACCTTCGATCGCGACTTCGATCACAGGTTCGAGTCTGGACCTCGGTCATGGCCTCGATCAGGGTATTGAGGTTGGGCCTTCGATCATAGCCTCAATCATTGCATCGAGCTTGAGCCTTCGAGCCTTACCCTCGATCATGCCCTCGAGCCTTGCCTTCGATCGATGCTTCGATACTAAGCCTCGTCCCTGACTTCGACTCAGGCCTCGATAGTGGGCTCGATATCTGGGGCTCGATCTGAGGCTCGGTATCTAGGGCTCGACCTGAGGCTTGATATCTAGGGCTCGATCTGAGGCTCTGTATCTGGGGATCGACCTGAGGCTCGATATCTGGGGCTCCACCTGAGGCTCGGTATCTGGGGCTCGACCTGAGGCTCGATATCTGGGGCTCGACCTAAGGCTCGATATCTAGGGCTCGATCTGAGGGTCGGTCACATCCCAGAATATGCAGCAGAAGAGAAAATTGCAGCAACTTTTTAAGTCCAACTTTTGATCTGTTAACCATCCGACACTCACCCGAGGCCCTCAGGACCTCAACCAAATATACCAACAAGTCCTAAAATATCATACGAACTTAGTCGAACCTCTAAATCACATCAAACAACGCTAAAACCATGAATCATACCCGAGTTCAAGCTTAATGAAACTAAGAGTTTTCAACTTCTACATTCAATGTCGGAACCTATCAAATCAACTCCGATTGACCTCAAATTTTACACACAAGTCATAAATTACATAACGGAGCTATGAAAATTTTCGGAACTGAATTCCGACTCCGGTATCAAAAAGTCAACTCCCCGGTCAAACTTTCAAACTTTAAATTCCTATTTTAGCCATTTCAAGCCTAATTTCACTACGGACTTCCAAAAACAATTTCGATCACGCTCCTAAGTCCAAAATCACCATACGGAGTTGTTGGAATCATCAAAATTCTATTCCGGGGTCGTTTTCTCAAAATGTTGACCGAAGTCAAACTTAGAACTTTAAGGCCAACTTAAGGAATCAAGTGTTCCGGTTTAACCTCAAACACTTCCAAATCCCGAACCAACCATCCCCGCAAGTCATAAATCATTACAAGCACCTCCGGAAAGTTTTATTTTAGGGAACGGGGTTCTAAAAGTTAAAATGACCGGTTGGGTCATTACATTCTCCACCTCTTAAACAAACGTTCGTCCTCGAACGGGTTTAGAATTGTACATGGAGTGCTGAATAAGTGTGGATATCTGCTCCGCATGTCTTCCTCGGTCTCCCAAGTCGCTTCTTCGACTGGTTGGCCCCTCCACTGGACTTTTACTGCAGAAATCCTCTTGGATCTCAACTAGCGAACCTGTTTATCAACAATGGCAATTGGCTCCTCTTCATAACCCAAGCTATTATCTAGCTGAACTGTGCTGAAGTCTAACACATGTGAGAGGTCGACATGATACTTCCGGAGCATAGATACGTGAAAAACTGAATGAACTCTCGATAGGCTGGGAGACAAGGCAAGCTCATAAGCAACCTCCCCAACTCATTTCAACACCTCAAATGGGCCTATAAACCTTGGGCTCAACTTGCCCTTCTTCCCGAATCTCATAATTCCCTTCATCGGCGAAACCTTCAAGAGAACTTTTTCACCTACCATAAATGATATATCACGCGTTTTCTGATCCGCGTAACTCTTTTGTCTGGACTGTGCTGTACGAAGTCGCTCCTGAATCAACTTTACCTTTTCCAAGGCATCCCTTACCAAATCAGTACCATATAACTTAGCCTCACCTGGCTCAAACCATCCGATAGGTGAACGACATCGCCGACCATATAAAGCCTCAAACGGAGCCATCTCGATGCTGGATTGGTAACTGTTATTATAAGCAAACTCGGCCAAAGGCAGGAAACGATCCCACTGACCTCCAAAGTCAATCACACATGCTCTGAGCATATCCTCTAAAATCTGAATTGTCCTCTCTGACTGTCCATTAGTCTGCGGATGAAAGGCTGTGCTGAGCTCTACACGGGTCCCTAACTCACTCTGTAATGCTCTCCAGAAATGTGAAGTAAACTGAGGGCCTCTATCTGATATGATGGAAATTGGCACACCGTGCAACCGAACTATCTCCTGAATATAAATCTGGGCCAACCTCTCTGAAGTATACGTAGTCACAACAGGAATAAAATGTGCCGACTTGGTCAACCTGTCAACAATCACCCAAACTGCATCAAACTTCCTCAAGGTCCGCGGCAACCCAACTACAAAATCCATAGTAATTCGTTCCCATTTCCACTCTGGTATGGTCATCTGTTGGAGTAGGCCACCTGGCCTCTGGTGCTCATATTTAACTTGCTGGCAATTTAGACACCAAGCTATATACTCTACTATGTCCTTTTTCATTCGTCGCCACCAATAGTGTTGCCTCAAGTTACGATACATCTTAGTAGCACCAGGATGAATAGAATATCGAGAACTGTGTGCCTCTTCTAGGATCTTTTTCCTTAGTTCATCCACATTAGGAACACACAGACAATCCTGGAGTCGCAGAACACTATCCGCTCTAATAGTAACTTCCTTGGTATCACCTCGTAGTACCGTCTCATGAAGAACCACCAGGTGTGGGTCATCATACTGGCGAGCCTTGATCTGTTCAAATAGTGAAGACCGGGCCACAACACATGCAAGAACTCGGCTGGGCTCTGAAATATCCATCCTCACAAGTCTGTTAGCCAAAGACTGAATATCTGAGGCTAATGGTCTTTACTCTGCTGAAATGAAAGCCAAACTACCCATACTCTCCGCCATGCTGCTCAAGGCATCTGCAACCACATTTGCTTTGCCCGGATGATACAAGATAGTAATGTCATAATCTTTTAGTAAATCCAGCCATCTGCGCTGCCTCAAATTTAGATCCCTCTGCTTGAACAAATGCTGCAAACTGCGATGATCAGTGTAAACTTAGCAAGACACCCCATAAAGATAATGCCTCCAAATCTTAAGAGCGTGAACAATCGCAGCTAACTCCAAATCATGTACCGAATAATTCTTTTCATGGAGCTTCAGCTGACGTGAAGCATATGCAATAACTTGCCCTTCCTACATCAATACACAACCCAAGCCAACGCGCGAAGCGTCACAATACACTGTATACATCCCCGAACCAGAAGGCAACACTAACACTGGTGTTGTAGTGAATGATGTCTTGAGCTTCTGAAAGCTCACCTCACAATCATTGGACCATCGTAAAGGAGCACCCTTCTGGGTTAATTTGGTCAAAGGTGCTGCAATAGATGAAAAACCTTCCACGAACCGACGATAATAACCTGCCAAACCCAGAAAACTCCTGATCTCCGTCGCCGAAGTGGGACGATGCCAATTCTGAACTGCCTCAATCTTTTTGGGATCAACTTTAATACCTTCGCCCGATAAGATATGTCCCAAAAATGCTACAGACTCTAGCCAAAACTCACATTTAGAGAACTTAGCATATAGCTTTTGTTCCCGCAATGTCTGAAGCACTACTCTCATATGCTGCTCATGCTCCTCCTTACTACGAGAGTAGATCAAAATGTCATCAATGAAGACAATGACAAATGAGTCAATATATGGCCTGAATACCCTGTTCATCAGATCCATAAATGATGTCGGTGCATTAGTTAAACCAAAAGACATTACCAGAAACTCATAATGACCATATCTAGTACGGAAAGCAGTCTTCGGAACATCCGAATCCCGAATCTTCAACTGATGGTACCCCGACCTCAAGTCGATCTTAGAGAATACCCTAGCACCCTGCAACTGGTCAAATAGATCATCAATACGCGGCAACGGGTACTTGTTCTTAATAGTGACTTTGTTCAATTGGCGATAATCAATACACATCCGCATTGTTCCATCCTTCTTTTTCACAAACAATACTGGTGCACCCCAAGGCGATACACTCGGTCTGACAAACCCTTTGGCTAGTAACTCTTCAAGCTGTTCTTTCAATTCTTTCAATTCTTTCGGAGCCATACGATACGGTGGGATAGATATAGGCTGGGTATCTGAAGCCAAGTTAATACAGAAATCAATATCACGATCAGGTGGCATACCTGGAAGATCTGACGGAAATACATCGGGGAACTCCCGAACTACAGGCACTGAATCAATAGCAGGAGTCTCTGCAGTAGTATCCCGAACATAGGCTAGATAAGCCAAACAACCCTTCTCAACCATATGTTGAGCCCTTATAGAAGAAATAACTCGATTAAATGAACTAACAGGCGAACCCTTCCACTCCAGCTTAGGCAATGCTGGAATAGCCAGGGTAACAGTCTTAGCATGACAATCTAGAATAGCATGATATGGAGATAACCAGTCCATACCCAGAATAATTTCAAAATTGGTCATCTCAAGCAATAGGAGATCTGCTCTAGTTTCATAACCACAGAATGTAATAATACAGGACTGGTAGATCCGGTTCACCACAACAGAATTGCCCACAGGAGTGGACACATAAACAAGAGTACTCAAGGACTCCCGAGAAACACCCAGGAATAGAGCAAATAGAGATGACACATATGAATACGTAGATCCTGGATCAAATAATACTGAGGCATCTTTTCCACAAACAGAAATAATACCTGTAATCACGGTATCTGAGGCCTTTGCATCTGGTCTAGCCGGAAAAGCATAGAACCGAGCTGGAGTGCCAACTGGCTGGCCTCCGCCTGGCTGACCTCCACCTCTAGGACGGCCCCTTCCCACCTGTCCTCCACCTCTGGGTGGTCGGACTACTGGTGGAGCAACTGGTCCGGTAAGCATAGGCTGCTGACCCTGCTGTACTGGTCTACTTCGAAGCCTGGGGCAAAACCTTAGCATGTGACTGGGATCCCTGCACTCGTAACAACTCTTCGGTGCGATGGGCTTCTGACTAAGTGTCTGGCCCTGGGGACCTGAATACCCACTAGGAGGACCCTGAATAGCTAGTGGGAGGTAAGAACTCTCTGGGATAGCGCTGAGATAAGGTCGCACTGGAGCACCTCGAGGAGGTGGTGGTGTTGGATATGGGGGTCTGCTGGACTGTCCCCTCACGAACTGACCTCTGCCCCCGGATGAAGCACCTCTGAACTCTCCAGAGTACCTGAACCGCTTATCTCTCATAATCTGCTCTCGCCTCCGCTGACGTACACCCTCAATCCTCTGGGCTATCTCCACAACTCGCTCATAAGAAGTACCCATCTCAACCTCTCGAGCCATAGTAGCCTGAATACCAGTACGTAAACCGGCTACAAACCTTCACACTCTCTCCGCCTCAGTAGGGAGTATCATTAGTGCATGGCGAGATAATTCAGATAACCTCGCCTCATAATCGGTCACTGACACCTGACCCTGCTGGAGCTGCTCAAACTGAAACCGCAACTCTTCCCTCTGGGAGGGTGGAATATACCTGTCCAAGAAGATGCGGGTGAACCTGTCCCAAGTCATGGGAGGAGAATCTGCTGGTCTGCCAAGAGCATAAGACTGCCACCATCTACGGGCTTTACCCTCTAGCTAAAAAGTAGCGAAATCAACCCCATGAGATTCCAATATCCTCATGTTGTACAGTCTATCCTTGCAACGATCAATGAAATCCTGTGGATCCTCATGTCGCTCACCCCCGAAGACAGGAGGATGCAGTCTAGTCCATCTGTCCAATAGTTTCTGAGGATCGGCGGCTACAACCGGCCTGGGCTCAGGTGTAGCTGCTGCCACTGGCTGAACTCCACCCACGGGTAATGCACCCTGGGTCTGATATACAGCAGCTGCCTGTCCATAAGCCTGCGCAGTAGGGGTCTGTGCTCCCCCGCCCACCTGAGATGTGGCTGGATCTGCCAGAAATAAACCGGCCTGAGTCATATTATCCATGAATCGCAGTATACGACCCATAACATCCTGAAATCCCGGTGCAGATATGAAGTCCACCGGATCTGGCTCTGCCATAGGAACCTCACCCTGCTCCTCAATAATGGTATTCTCTACTGGATCCACTGGCAGCATAACCGGAATAGTCCTGGGACGTCCTCGCCCTCTACCACGAGCTGGAGCCCTCCCTCGGCCTCTAGCAACTAGGGGAGTAGCTCTTCCCTGGTCTGGAATATCATTAGAGCGTGTTCTCACCATCTGTGAGAGAATAAGAGAAGGATATTTAGTACTACATCAATTGCACGATAGAATATGAAGAAAGGTAGCTTCCTAACACCATATAGCCTCTCGAAGATAAGTACAGACGTCTCCGTACCGATCCGCAAGACTCTAATAGGTCTGCTCATAACTTGTGAGACCTACGTGAACCTAGTGCTCTGATACCAAGTTGTCACGACCCAATTTCACATGTAGGTAGTGATGGCGCCCAACACTACAGCTAGGCAAGCCAACTAATGAATTAAGCATACATTGATAAAATTTAAAACCAAGAAAATATAAACCCAAACTCTACCAATGTGTGTGCCAAGACCTGGTGTCACAAGTGAATGAGCATCTAGTAGATTATACAAAAACTCCAAATACTGTCTGAAATAAAACAGACAGAATATAAATATCAGAAGAGACACTGGTAGCTGCAAAATGACTCAGAAAGGCAGCTCACCACTATGCCTCTGGATGACGTGGGTATGTGATGATAGGTCCTCCACTAGTACCTGTCTCAGATTCTACACAAAAAGTGCAGCAAGTGTAGTATAAGTATGTAAACAACGTGTACCCAATAAGTATCAAGCCTAATCTCAAAGTGGTAGAGACGAGATGGCCGACTTTGACACTCACTATAGGTCAATAACAATTGAAATAAAACTAGGATATTTAAATCAACGTGATTTACAGAATTTATTTAATCAGCGGAAATAATCAAATTCCTTCAAATGTATCAATTTTCAATATATTAATTAAATTCCTTTAATTAAAATAAATTCCAATTTATCAATTAAATCTCATTTACAGGAGTAACAATTAATTCCTTAACAAGCAAGAATAATAATTCATTAAATTCCAAAGATTTTCCAATTTACTAATTAGCTTTACAAGCTGAAATAAATTATTAAAGTATCGTGTAATTATTATTATTATTAAGCACGATTTCTGCCGAGGATGTACGGCCCAATCCAGAGTATCGTGTACACTGTCGAGGGAAGTGCAGCACAATCCATAGATACATCTATCCTGCCGAGGCATTCGGCCCGCTCCACAAGAAAGGAGGACATTTTTATGTACCTCCGGAAGGAGAGTATATTTATTATATGATAAATTTGGTAAGAGAACAATTGCTTTTGACAATTAATTGATTTAAATAGAAATCAAGCCTATGAGATTTTCATCCTTTAATATCTTTATCAAACAATTCACAATATATATATTCATATATATCAATTAATATTAATTAATCAAAAAATACAATTTACACAAGTAATACATGCTTTTGAGTCCTAAACTACCCGGACTTTAGCATTAATATTAGCTACGCATGGACTCTCGTCACCTCGTGCGTACGTAGCCCCCACAATTAGCAACAATTATTTAATTTTAATCACCTATGAGGTAATTTCTCCCTCACAAGATTAGACAAGAGACTTACCTCGTCTTGCTCCAATTTAATCCAAGATTTTGCCTTTTTCCACGATTATCCAACTCTGTCTGGCTCGAATCTAGCCAAAATAATTCAGTACAATCACTAAAAATTGTAGGAAATAACTTCAATAAGGAAATACTACATTTTTAATAAAAATCCCAAAATTAATTAAAAATTTGCCCACGGGGGCCCACATCTCGGAATCCGACGAAAGTTATGAAATCCGACAACCCATTCAATTATGAGTCCAACCATACCAGTTTCACCTAAATTCGACTCCGAATCGATACCGAAATCTAAAAAATTCGTTTCTATCAGATTTCTAAACTTTTTCAAATTTCCATCTCAAAACACTAATTAAATTGTGAAAATAATGATATATTCTTGTATATTGATCAAATCCGAGTTAGAATCACTTACCCCAATATGTTTCCCTTGAAAATCTGCCAAAAGTCGTCTCTGCTCAAGCTCAAGTTCGTCAAAAATGGTAAATGTGACGAATATCTTCTCTTTATAACACTGCCCAACACTTCGGAACTGGGCCTCAAACAGGGCCTCGATCGCGGCATCGAACATGTGCCTTCGATCAGGGCATCGAGGGTTGGGCCTCGATCCTAGCCCTCGAGCCATACCTTCGATCATGCCATCGAGCCTTACCTTCGATCGCAACTTCGATCACAGGCTCGAGTCTGGACCTCGATCATGGCCTCGATTAGGGTATCGAGGTTGGGCCTTCGATCATAGCCTCAATCATTGCATCGAGCTTGAGCCTTCGAGCCTTACCCTTGATCATGCCCTCGAGCCTTGCCTTCGATCGAGGTTTCGATACTGAGCCTCGTCCTTGACTTCGACTTAGGCCTCGATCGTGGGCTCGATTTGAGGCTCGGTATCTGGGGCTTGACCTGAGGCTCGATATCTGGGGCTTGATCTGAGGCTCGGTATCTGGGGATCGACCTGAGGCTCGATATCTGGGGCTCCACCTGAGGCTCGGTATCTGGGGCTCGACCTGAGGCTCGATATCTGGGGCTCGACCTAAGGCTCGATATCTAGGGCTCGATCTAAGGCTCGATATCTGGGGCTCGATCTGAGGCTCGATCACATCCCAGAATATGCAGCAGAAGAGAAAATTGCAGCAGCTTTTTAAGTCCAACTTTTGATCCGTTAACCATCCGAAACTCACCCGAGGCCCTCGGGACCTCAACCAAATATACCAACAAGTCCTAAAACATCATACGAACTTAGTCGAACCTCTAAATCACATCAAACAACGCTAAAACCATGAATCATACCCCAGTTCAAGCTTAATGAAACTAAGAGTTTTCAACTTCTACATTCAATGTCGGAACCTATCAAATCAACTCCGATTGACCTCAAATTTTACACACAAGTCATAAATTACATAAACGGAGCTATGAAAATTTTCGGAACTGAATTCCGACTCCGGTATGAAAAAGTCAACTCCCCGGTCAAACTTTCAAATTTTAAATTCCTATTTTAGCCATTTCAAGCCTAATTTCACTACGGACTTCCAAAAACAATTCTGATCACGCTCCTAAGTACAAAATCACCATACGGAGCTGTTGGAATCATCAAAATTCTATTCCGGGGTCATTTTCTCAAAATATTGACCGAAGTCAAACTTAGAACTTTAAGGCCAACTTAAGGAATCAAGTGTTCCAGTTTAACCTCAAACCATTACAAGCACCTCTGGAAAGTTTTATTTTAGGGAACGAGGTTCTAAAAGTTAATCAAAAATTCGTTTCGATGAGATTTCTAAAAATTTCCCAAATTTCAATCTCAAAACACTAATTAAATGATGAGAACAATGATATAGTTGTGGTTATAGACCAAATCAGAGTTAGAAGCACTTATCCCAATGTCTTTCCTTGAAAATCTATCCAAAATCGTCTCTTCTCAAGCTCCAATTTGTTAAAAATGGCGAATGTGACGAATGCCCTCTTTTTATAAAACTGCCCTAGACAGCCTTTAGAACTGGGCCTCGAACGAGGCCTCGATTGTGTCTTTGATCATGGCCCTCGAGCCTAGGCCTCGATCGTGGCTTCGATCACAGGCTCGAGCCTGGACCTCGGTCATGGCCTCGATTAAAGCCTGGTCCTTCGATCATAGCCTCAATCATGACATCGAGCTTGAACCTTCGATTGTGACCCTCGATCTTGGGTCTCGATCCTGGCCCTCGAGCTGGACCTTCGATCATGGCTTCGATACACAAGCTCGAGCATGAGCCTCGTCAACCTTGGGCTCGATACCTGGGCTCGATATCTGGGCTCGATACCTGGGCTCGATATCTGGGCTCGATACCTGGGTTCGATATCTGGCTCGATATCTGGGCTCGATCACAATCCAAAATGTTTAACAGAAGAGGAAAAATTGCAGCAGCTTATTAAGTCCAACTTTTGATCCGTTAACCATCCGAAACTCACCCGAGGCCCTCGAGACCTCAACCAAATATACCAACAAGTCTTAAAACATCATACGAACTTATTTGAAACCTCAAATCACATAAAATGACGCTAAAATCACGAATTGTCACGACCCAAAATCCCACCACATGAGTCGTGATGGCACCTAGTCTCTAAGACTAGGTTAGCCGATTTCCATTGCATTTTTGAAGCCATACATAAAGATGGCACCTAGTCTCGTGATATTTCCCAAGACTGGTAGTACTGAGTCACGAACTCTAACTGAATACATAGAATGATCATGAGGACCGAATATACAATATTGTTTGATTACAAATTAACAGTACAATGAAATGAAACGACTCCAAGGGACTGCGAATACCAAGCAGTTCTACCTTGAATCCTTAGGACCCCGCTTTAACTCTGCTCAAGTCCGTTATCTTTAATACCTGGCTCTGCACAAAAATATGCAGAAGTGTAGAGTGAGCACACCACAGGGGTGCCTAGTAAGTATCAAGACTAACCTCAATGGAGTAGAGACGAGGTACGGTCAAAACACTCACTAGTCTAATAACCTGTGCAATATAATATACAAAATAATAGGAAACAAATAATAATAAGGGCAGGATAAAACAACCAGTGATATGTACAACAGACAACAAGAATACCATTAATATCACTCAACAATTAATAAATACAATTACACCCAATTAAATCAAGTCATTCAAATAAATGTCTTTCACATATAATTCTTCCAGATAACTCTCTTTCAAATATAATTTTCTCAAAATAATAATAATTTTTTTTTCAAATATAATTCTTTCAATAAATCTTTTCAAATATAATTTCCTCAAATAAATATCTTTCAAATACAATTCTTTATTTTTTTTTCAAATATAATTCTTTCAATAAATCTTTTCAAATATAATTTCCTCAAATAAATATCTTTCAAATACAATTCTTTCATGATAAAAACCTTTCAAATATAAACTTTTCAAATAATTAGCCTTCAAACATAGTTCTTTCAAGATAAATACTTTTCAAGTATAACCCCTTCCAAATAAATATCCTTCAAACATAGTTTTTTCAAGATAAATACTTTTCAAATATAAACTTTTCAAGTAATATCCTTCGAGTATAAGTCACCCTGTGACACCTAAGCATGGAAGATTAGCAGCTCCGAACACAGATATAACCACAGGGGAATCTACCGGGATACCGTCCCGTAGTCCCGAATTAATTATGCAGTACGAGGGGATCTCCCGGAATACGTCCGTAGTCCCAAAATAAATATGCAGTGCTGGGGGATCTCCTGGAATAAGTCCGTAGTCCCAAAATAAATATTCAAGATAGGGGGATCTCCCGGAATACGTCCGTAGTCCCAATTTAAATATGCAGTGCTAGGGGATCTCCCGGAATACGTCCGTAGTCCCAAAATAAATATGCAAGACAGGGGGATCTCCCAGAATACATCCGTAGTCCCAATTTAAATATACAGTGCTGGGGGATCTCCCGGAATACGTCCGTAGTCCCAATTTAAATATGCAGCGCAAACAACAGAGATAACAACTATAACACGATAGAAACCTCGTACATCGCCACAACAAGTACAAAAGCAACAATGACAGAGATGCAAAGTACGACGAACAAATCAACTCAAGAACTTAAATCACAAGAACGGTGGAACTCATTCACAAGGAATAACCACAGTAAAGAATGCGAGGCACAAGGAGAACAACTTAACAAGGAAAAACAAAACAAAATGTAGCAATGATTCCACAATATTCAAGTCAACAATAAGAAGCCAACACGAGTCAAATAATATCAAATAATGGAAAGTCAACTAGGATATAGGTTATCTAAACTCCTTTTGAGGTTGAGCAATTACGAGGAATATTCAACAATTCAAGTAAGTATTTAGGCACGACAATTAGATGATTAAATATATACCAATAATTACCCAATTTACCACACAATATGCTCAGGACTTTAACTCAATAAACTTTACATATATAAGCCAAGTACGTACTCGTCACCTCGCGTAAATGGTTTTCAATTACACAAATTGCACATAAGACTCAATGCCTAAGGGGTAATTTCCCCACTCGAGGTTAAGCAAGACACTTACCTTTTGAAGTTAGGCCGATATTCCAAAATAGCCTTCTTGCTTGAATTGACCTCCGGACAGCTCAAATCTATCCAAATTAATTGTATAACTTTATTAAAATTTATCGGAAACAATTCCGGATAATAATGCGTCGACATAAAATTTTATTCCAAAAAGTCAACAAAAGTCAACGCGGGGCTCGCTTCTTGGAACCCGACAAAATTTTCATGAAATCCGAATACCCATTCCGATACGAGTTCAACCATACCAATTTTATCGAATTCCAATAACAACTCGACCTCCAAATCTTAATTTTTCGTTTTCAAATCCCTAGGTTCAAACCCCCGATTTACACCTCAAAAACATGTAATCTAATCGGATTATTCGATGATAATTCAATATTATGGAGTATAAATGATCACAAGGGACTTAACTCAAGTTTTCTCGTGAAAACCTTGCTCAAATATTGCCCAACCCGAGCTTGAAATGCCCAAAAATGACAAAAGCTCGGAACCCCTCTGTTTTTGTATTGCCCAGGGGTTTTCGCATCTGCGGTGATTTCTTCGCACCTGCGGTAAATTTTTCGTATCCTCGGTGATTTCTTCGCACCCACGGTAAATTTTTCGCACCTGCGGCGAACTTTTCGCACCCGCGGCCTTCGCATCCGCGACCAATTTTTCGCACCAGCGACCTTCGCATCCGCGACAATTGTTTCGCACTCGCGGCCTTCGCATCCGCGGTAAATTATTCGCACCCGCGGTGCCTGGCCAGCCCATGAATTTTCTGCTTCCGCGACTCATTTCTCGCATCCGTGAGCTTGCACCTGCGGCCCTTTTTCGCGCAGGTGCGATCACACCAGCAGCCCAGCTGCTTCAGCTCCTCCTCCAAATTCAAATTCGATTTGTTAAGCATCCGAAACTCACCCGAGGCCCTCGGGACCCCGTCCGAACATACCAACAAGTTCCATAACATAACACGAACCTACTCGAGGCCTCAAATCATATCAAACAACATCAAAACGATGAATTGTACCTCAAATCAAAATCTATGAACTTTGAACTTTCAAATTCTATATCTTGTGCCGAAACATATCAAATCAATCCGGAATGACTTCAAATTTTGCACACAAGTCATAAATGACATAACGAAGCTATTCAAATTTTCAGAATAATATTTCGACCCCGATATCAAAAAGTCAACCCCACCGGTCAAACTTCCCAAAAATTTAACTTTCGGCATTTCAAGCTTAATTCTACTACAGACCTGCAAATAATTTTTCCGACACACTCCTAAGTCCAAAATCACCATACGGAGCTATTGACATCATCAAAATTTCATTCCGGAGTCATTTTCTCAAAAGTCAACTCTCCGGTCAACTCTTTCCATTTAAGCTTCAAATTAAGGATTGTTCGTTTAATTTAATTCCGAATCGTTAGTAAATCAAACTCAACCACACCCGTAGGTCATAATACATATTGCGAAGCTGCTCGAGACCTTAAGTCATTGAACGGGGCGTAAATTCTTAAAATGATAAGTCGGGTCGTTACACGAATCATGCTCCAATTCAAGCTTAATGAAACTTAGAATTTCCAACTTCTACATTCGATGTCAAAACCTATCAAATCAAGTCCGATTGATCTCAAATTTTGCACACAAGTCATAAATAACATAACGGAGCTATAAAAATTTTCAGAACTGGCTTCCGACTCCGGTATCAAAAAGTCAACTCCCCGGTCAAACTGCCAAACTTTAAATCCCTATTTTAGCTATTTCAAGCCTAATTTCATTACGAATTTCCAAATAAAATTCCGATCACGCTTCTAAGTCCAAAATCACCATACAGAGCTGTTGGAATCATCAAAAATTCTATTCCGGGGTCATTTGCACATAATGTTGACCGAAGTCAAACTTGGACTTTTAAGGCTAACTTAAGGAACCAAGTGTTCCGATTTTAACCCAAACACTTCCAAATCCCGAATCAACCATCCCCGCAAGTCATAATTTATTATAAGCACATTTAGGGAGTTTTATTTAGGGGAATGTGGTTCTAAAAGTCATAACGACCGGTTGGTCGTTACATTCTCTCCTACTTAAATATACGTTCGTCCTTGAACGTGCTAAGGAGTGTTCCGGAGTTATCCAAAAGCACTGTTTAACACCTCGTGCACCTACCCGTACTACCACACCCAGTTGAGCACATTAACTCGAGCCAATGTGAAGGTTCTCCCCTTTATTTAGGCAAATAAGCCTTAGAACCCAATTCTAACATCCAGAATTCTCCACCATGCCTGTTTCCAACCTATGAACACCGTATCAATCACTACACGATGCACCAATACAAGATTGCATACTTTTATTGAATTTAGACCATGCACCGCATCTTTCACATGACCATAATAACATCCTTCAATAACAATAACCAAAATTCCACGAATCTGATGTTCACAACACACCTTATGATACATATAAGTCCTGTTCCAACTGTTGAAATGCTTTCACGATGGAAGAAATGTGTAGAAATTCATAACCAACTGCCAAGTCAACAAATTATTGAGTTTCTCCTTCTGATAAGAACCATTGCCTCATTATGAACCAAATAAGTCTTTATTACACTTCATATAATCCGATCGCACTGATCCCGAATCCAATAATCTCATCTCACCAAGTATAAGTTGCTCAGGCAATAAACTACCTCAGACACAATAAAAAAGCCTCATATGATGCCACAATGAGCTAATAAGCTACGGGCTCGATTGCGATAATTAAGAAAAACGAACTCTGGAAAGGATTACTCAACCCACGTGACTAATTAGACAACTGAATAGGTGTCATGAACCTTCCTCAGAAAATGGGACACAAACACACAAAATAGAATATAGGGGACTGTACTCAATATCACACTGTTGCGGCGTGCAACCCGATCCACACATGATACCGTTGCGGCGTGCAACTCGATCCATACATGATACCGTTGCGGCGTGCAACCCGACCCAAACAATATACCATTGGCGGCGTGCCACCCGATCCTCACAAAAAGAATATATAAGAAAGTACTTACCGATCTAGAATGCTCATTACTATAAAATATCCGAATATTGGACACAAGCACGCTCAGTGCATAATATCATCCCTGGAAGGGCTGACAATGCCATATGCTAAAAAACTCAAGCACAACTAAGGTGCGATATATGATCTGAATCTCGAGAGCCATCCTGCTTACATAACACCACCGCTACGCGGAACCTCATCATATAAGAAATTTATCAAGCCATTTCATAACACATACGACACAATATAGTATTACATGAAATAACCGACGACGAAACGACATCCAACATCCGAATACTCCTCCATAGGGAGCTTTTATGCTGAAATGAACACTTCCGGCCTGATATAGAGCCCGTATTCATATTTAAATCCATCCACAGACCTCAAGCTGATTCTGATCGCACCGTACTAGGCTAATAACCTTTCATGGATCCATAATAACCTTTTTTCCCATAACACACAAGAATAACCGTCATAATCGGAACAAACTTCCACAGTCCACAACCAAATGAACCAAGCGCCCTCCAGGCATAAATTCTCGAATCAACGATATTACCACAATCTTCATACTTGGTTTCAATCTTCACTCAATCAAGTGACTACATGTCACTCTTACACAATCTTTCCGTGAGACATGCTCCCACGACCTTTCGCACCAGGTAACAAGTCTGCACACCCATGCTACCGGTTACACTAATGTTGTAAAGCATATCAATAATCCACAAATCAATACACAAGGTCTCTTACACCTGACATCAACCTTAGATGATACACGTGATACCATCTTACTTTAAACATCTAAATCCATTTCCTGCTCATCCGAGCTCATGGCATCCTTGTCAACACTGAACCGAAATCTTAAATCCTCAACTTTCGAATCCCATGCTACTTAGTGCACTTAACCATGCCAATGCGCACGAGTATAAGAATTCCATCATAACTCCCAAACCACTAATAGGGTAAACACTTCATCAAATATAAACCTTCTTCTTAACTCATTTCAAGAGAACCATTGCAACACGTGACTGAATTTCCATATCCATAGAAAATACCGGCCTCAAGTAGTGGTCTAAACCACCATAACACTTCTGGGATCCCTCAACACATAACATGTCATAATACTTGAATTCCTCCAAATAAAATTAATTACGGCGGCCGTCAAGCCTCGCACGTACCGCCACAAATCACATGCATAATTCAATGCGCTAAAGGAACTGATCATTGCCACCATCATGCCGATTCAACCATTGTTAGCGGATCCGTCTTTTCTCAATTTACTCTCAACTTGCCTTAGAAATAATAATAGCTCCATTCATTACGTCACGAACTAAAATCCTCACTTTCCCAAGTGACCTTATTTCACGAGACCACACTATTTCTGTCACGACCCGAAATTTCCAACCGACGGGACCGTGATGGCGCCTAACAATTTACTTGCTAGGTAAGCCAACGTTAGAGAATCATTTACCAATCTCTTATTTCCATTCAATAATTAACATTAATTAACTATAACGAAATATAACAAGTGCGAAATATCATAAATCTGTATTAACTACTACCACCCGGATCTGGATTCGCAATTCACGAGCATTTTAGAATTTACAACAATTAATGGTCTGAATGAAAGAAAACATTAAGACATAAAGGATAGATGGGGACTTCAAGGTCTGTGAACACCGACACATCTACCTTGAGTCTTCGGACAATGAACCAGTAACAAATCTCGATCAACCTGAGCCGGTATCAAAATCTGCACAGAAAGTGCAGAGTGCAGTATCAGTACAACCGACCCCATGTACTGGTAAGTATCTCGCCTAACCTCGGCGAAGTAGTGACGAGTCTAGGACAAGACACCCACATATAACCCGAACAGTATAGTCATGCTAGTGGCAACAACAGTAAATAAGAAATAACGCAAAAATAATGGGAGGGGAACATACAGTGGGGAAATACAACATAAGGAGTGAGAATAATGAAAAGACATAATTAAACCTGAAATCCTTAAACGAATTGAGCAATAAAGACAATAAGAAAAACTGCACGGCATCACCCTTCGTGCTTTTACTCTCAACTTCACCAAATAACAAATAAGACTGCACGACATCACCCTTCGTGCTTTTACTCTCTTCCTCACAATATAAATAAATTATGCACGGCATCACCCTTCGTACTTTATACTCTTTCTCGCAATATAATTAAATTATGCACGGCATCACCCTTCGTGATTTACACTCTTCCTCACAATATAATTAAATTATGCACGGCATCACCCTTCGTGCTTTACACTCTTCCTCACAATATAATTAATTTATGCACGACATCACCCTTCGTGCTTTACACTCTTCCTCACAATTCACAAAATTAATAACAACGGATAGAAAGGAGTTTCACAAGAAAATTAATATTTCATAAATAATTACTTTCACAATTTAACATCTCAACCTCGAATCAATATTCACAATTTTATCGACCTTGGTGGAACCGGATACAAGTTTCCCAACATTTCAACAACAACAATAAGCATGGATAACAAGATTTAAGACTACAAATTTGCAAGAATGGAATTTCACTCGCGTACTATGACTCGACCACAACATATAGATGCTCGTCACTTCAACTATACGTCGTATTCAACAACAAAACACGTAGCAAATACTCACACAATACCTATTCCTTCAAGCCAAAGTTAGACACAACACTTACCTCGCTCCGAAGGCCACTTAATTCTCAATCACAGCTTTTCCTTTGGAATTCATCTCCAAACCACTCGTATCTATTCAAAATGACTCAATAATATCAAATATTGCTAAAGGAATCAATTATATTTCATAAATTAAATTTTCCAAATTTTTCCTCCAAAAAGTCGAAAAATCGACTCCGGGCCCGCTTGGCCAAAATCCGAGGTTCGGACCAAAATTCTTTTACCCATTCACTCCCAAGCCCGAATATGTAATTAGTTTTGGAATCCGACCTCAAATCAAGGTCTAAATTCACAAATTCCCAAAATTCCTAGTTTCTACCCTAACCCCTAATTCTACCATGAAAACTCTAGATTTTTGGTTAAAAATTCAAGAAATGTGATGGGTAATTGAAAGAAAATGGCGTAGAATCACTTACCAACACTTTGGGGAAGAAGGTGACTTGGAAATCGCCTCTACACGTTTGGTTCTTGAAAATGTTGAAGAAATGGCTCAAACCCGTGTTTGGAGCCTGTTTTAAGCCACTGGACAGGCCTTCATCGCGTTCGCGAGAGGCCTATCGCGATCGCGATGCACAACGGCCTAAGACCTTTGCATTTGTGAGTCTTCCTATGCTTTCGCGTAAGGCAACTCCCCCTTAGCCTTCGGGTTCGCGACCCAGTGGACGCGTTCGCTTAGAAGAACATGACCAACCCTCCCCAAGGTCCCTAAGTGCTTCGCGTTCGCGATGCTCAGGTCGCGTTCGCGAAGGGTAAATCCCCCATCACTTTGCGTTCGCGACCAGGCCTTCGCGTTCGCGAAGAAGAAGTCTCAGCCTTACCGGTTTACTCTTCGCGTTTGCGAGAGGACCTTTGCGAACGCGAAGAAGGATATGCCAGACACCAGAATCTGCAGTAAACCAGATTTTTCCCAAGTTTAAAACATCCCGTGGCCTATCCGAAACTCACCCGAGCCCTCGGGGCTCCAAACCAAACATGCACACCACTCTAAAAACATCATACAAACTTTCTCGCACGATCAAATCGCCAAAATAGCACCTAGAACTACGAATTTAGCACCAAATCAAATGAAATTCTCAAGAACACTTTAAAATACATATCCTCTCTACTGGACGTCTGAATCACGTCAAATCAACCCCGCTTCTCACTGAATTTCACAGACAAGTTCTAAATATCATAATGAAACTGTACCGGGCTCCGGAACAAAAATACGGACCCGTTACTAACAATGCCAAACATCGATCAATTCTTAAAAATAATTAATTTTCAGATTTATAATTTTCATCAAAAATTCATAACTTGAGCTAGGGACCTCCGAATTCGATTCTGGGCATACGCCCAGGTCCATTAATTCGATACCGACCTACCGGTACTGTCAAAACACGGATCCGGGCCTGTTTACCAAAAATGTTGACCGAAGTCAACTAAAATCAACTTTTAAGGCAAAAATTCTTATTTTCATTAGTTTTCAACATAAAAGCTTTCTGAAAACGTGGCAGGACTGCGTACGCAAATCGAGGAGGGTAAAAATGAGATTTTAAGGCTTAAGAGCACAGATTCGAGTTCTAAAACATAAGATGACCTTTTGGATCATCACAATCTCCACCTCTAAAACAACCGTTCGTCCCCGAACGTACACAGAAAAGTACATGGGCTGGTGAAAAGGTGGGGGTATCTACTCTGCATATCAGACTGGGACTCCCAAGTAGCTGTCTTAATAGGCTGACCTCTCCACTGCACTCGAACTGAAGGGTAACTCTTTGACCTCAACTAACGAACCTGCCGGTCTAGAATGGCCACCGACTCCTCCTCGTAAGTCAAATCTTTGTCCAACTGGACATAGCTGAAATCTAACACGTGGGACGGGTCACCATGATATTTCCAAAGCATAGAACATGGAATACCGGATGAACTGAGGATAACCCTGGAGGCAGCGCAAGTCTATAAGCTACCTCCCCTACTCTCTCGAGGATCTCAAATGGCCCGATATACCTAGGGCTCAACTTGCCCTTCTTCCCGAACCTCATTACACCCTTCATGGATGATACCCGAAGTAACACTCTCTCTCCGACCCTGAATGCAACATCGTGAACTCTACGGTCGACATAACTCTTATGCCTGGACTGAGCTGTGCGAAGTCGATCCTGAATAATCTTGACCTTATTCAAGGCCTCATAAACTAAATCTGTACCCAATAACTGAGCCTCTCCCGGCTTGAACCACCCAACTGGCGATCGATATCGCCTACCATATAATGCCTCATAGGGAGCCATCTAAATGCTCGACTGGTAGCTGTTATTGTAGGCAAACTCTGCAAGGGGCAAGAACTGATCCCACGATCCTCCGAAGTCTATAACACAAGAACAGAGCATATCCTCCAAGATCTGAATAGTATGCTCGGACTGCTCGTCCGTCTGAGGATGAAATGATGTGCTCAACTCAACCCGCGTACCCAACTCATGCTGAACTGCCTTCCAAAAGTTCGAGGTAAACTACGTACCTCGATCAGAAATGATAGACATGGGCACACCGTGAAGACGGACGATCTCCCGAATATAAATATCTGCTAACTCCTCCAAGGAATAGGTACTTCCACATGAATGAAATGCGCTGACTTGGTCAGCCTATCCATAATAACCCAAACTGCATCAAACTTCCTCTGAGTCCGTGGGAGTCCAACAACAAACTCCATAGTGATACGCTCCCACTTCCACTCAGGAATATCTAACCTCTGGAGTAAACAACCAGGTCTCTGATGCTCACACTTCACCTACTGGCAATTTAGGCACCGGGCTACATAGGCAACTATGTCCTTCTTCATTCGCCTCCACCAATAATGCTGCCTCAAGTCCTGATACATCTTGGCGACGCCCGGATGAATTGAATACCATAAATTGTGGGACTCCTCAAGGATCAACTCACGAAGTCCATCCACATTAGGCACACAAATACGACCCTGCATCCTCAAAACTCCGTCATCTACAACAGTAACCTGCTTGGAACCCCCGTGCCACACGGTGTCTCTAAGGACAAGTAAATGAGGATCGTCATCCTACCGATCTCTGATGCACTCAAACAAAGAAGACCGAGAAACTGTATAAGCTAGAACACGGTTGGGCTCAGAAACATCTAACCTCACGAACTGGTTGGCCAAGGCCTGAACATCCAATGCAAGCGGTCTCTCACCAACTAGAATAAATGCAAGGCTACCCATACTGACTGAAGTTCTACTCAAAGCATCGGCCACCACATTGGCCTTCCCGGGATGATACAATATAGTGATATCATAGTATTTCAATAGCTCTAGCCACCTCCTATGCCTCAAATTGAGTTCCTTTTGCTTGAACAAATACTGTAAGCTCCGATGATCAGTGAATACCTCACATGGCACGCCGTAAAGATAGTGCCTCCAAATCTTCAGCGCGTGAACAATGTCTACCAGCTCTAGATCATGAACATGGTAATTCTTCTCGTTAACCTTCAGCTGCCGTGAAGCAAATGCAATAACCTTGCCACCCTGCATCAATACCGCACCCAGACCAATACGAGATGCATCACAATATACTGTATAAGGTCCTGAACCTGTGGGTAACACCAATACCAATGCCGTAGTCAAAGCTGTCTTGAGCTGCTGAAAGCTCGCTTCACACTCGTCTGACCACCTGAACGGGGCACCTTTCTGGGTCAATCTGGTCAACGGGGCTGCTATGGATGAAAATCCCTCCACAAATCGACTGTAATAGCCCGCCAAACCCAGGAAACTACGGATCTCTGTAGCTGATGTGGGTCTAGGCCAATTTCGGACTGCCTCAATCTTCTTAAGATCCACCTGAATACCCTCTGCTGATACAACGTGACCCAAGAAAGCAACTAAACGCAACCAAAACTCGCATTTTGAGAA
Source organism: Nicotiana tomentosiformis (assembly GCF_000390325.3). Classification (NCBI taxonomy): domain Eukaryota; kingdom Viridiplantae; phylum Streptophyta; class Magnoliopsida; order Solanales; family Solanaceae; genus Nicotiana; species Nicotiana tomentosiformis. Next base: position 139,903,988 of record NC_090819.1, read on the forward strand.
CTTAGCATATAACTAGTTGTCTTTCAGAGTCTGAAGAACTATCCAAAGGTGCTTCTCATGCTCCTATCGACTGTGGGAGTAGATAAAGATATCATCAATAAACACAACCACAAAGGAATCCAAGTAGGGTTTGAACACCCGGTTCATCAAATCTATGAATGCTGCTGAGGCATTTGTCATCCCAAATAACATTACTAGAAACTCATAATGTCCATACCGAGTCTGAAAAGCTGTCTTAGGAATATCGGATGCCCTAATCCTCAACTTATGGTAGCCAGATCTCAAATCAATCTTTGAAAACTCCTTGGCACCCTGAAGTTGATCAAATAAATCATCAATCCTCGTCAATGGATATTTGTTCTTGATGGTGACTCTGTTCAAACGATAATCTATACACATCCTCATCGATCCATCTTTCTTCTTCACAAACAACACAAGTGCACCCCAGGGCGAGACACTAGGTCTAATGAAGCCCTTATCAAGCAAATCTTGCAACTGCTCTTTCAATTCTTTCAACTCTGGCAGGGCCATGCGATATGGAGGAATGGAAATAGGCTGAGTTCCCGGAGCCAAATCAATGCAGAAATCAATATCCCTGTCGGGTGGCATCCCCAGCAGGTCTACAGGAAACACTTCCTGAAACTCACAAACAACCGGCACCGAATCTGTGGAAGGAACCTCCGTACTAGAATCGTTGTAAGCCAAATAAGCTAGGCACCCCTTCTCGACCATTTGCCGAGCCTTCACATAAGAGATAACCCTGCTGGTAGAATGGCCAAGATTTCCTCTCCACTCTAATCGAGGTAACCCCTGAAAGGCTAAGGTCACTGTCTTGGCGTGACAATCTAATATGGCATGATAAGGTGATAGCCAATCCATACCTAGTTATATATCAAAATCAACCATGTCGAGAAGTAGGAGATTACACGAGTCTCAAGACTCCCAATGGTGACCACACACGAACGATAAACACAATCTACAATAATAGCATCTCCTACTGGTGTGGATACATACACAAGAGCACTCAAAGAATCACGGGGCACAACCAAATAGGAAGCAAAATAGGATGACACATAGGAGTAAGTAGATCCCGGATCAAATAGAACTGAAGCATCTCTACTACAAACTGAAACATCACCTGTGATAACAACGTTAGATGACTCAGCCTCAAGCCTGGCTGGGAAAGCATAACACCAGGGCTGGGCCCCACCACCCTAAACTACGTCCCTGGGACGACCTCTAGCTGGCTGGTCTCCACCTCTAACGACTTGACCTCCACCTCTAACAGTCTGGCCTCTACCTCTGGCTGCTTGACCCCTGCCTCTAGCTGGTTGAGCAGGTGGTGCAACAACTGGTGCCGGAACCATGGCACGATAACTCTGATGCTGTCAGCTGCCCGTTGCCTAAGGGCAAAATCTAGCAATGTGCCTCGAATCACCACAAGTATAACATAACTTCAGCTGCTGTGACTGCTGGCCCTGAAACTGATCCTGTCGACCTGAATAACCACCCTGATGACTCTGGAGTGGAGGTGCACTAATAGTAGTTGGTGGTGCACTGTAGGCTAGCTGGTTGGAATAATACATCTGAGGGCCACGACCACCTGAGGCACCGTGAGATGCCTGAAGCACTGAATGAAACGGCCTGGGAGGATGGCCTCTACCAAAAGTACTCCTGCCTCTAGGTGAGGCACCGCTGAACTCACCGAAATGACAAGGTCTCTTGTCAGACCCTTGACCTGCCTGAGTAAGAACCAGTTCGACTCGTTTGGCAACATTAGCAACCGCCTGAAAAGAAATCTCACTCCCCACCTCCTTAGCCATCTGCAATCTGATAGGCTGAGCAAGTCCATCAATAAACCTCCTCACCCTATCTCTCTCGGTAGGAAGCAGAAGAATAGTATGACGGGCCAAATCCACAAAACGGGTCTTATACTGAGTAACAGTCATATTGCCCTGCTGCAGACGCTCAAACTGACTGCGATGCTCCTCTCTCAATGTGATAAGCAGAAACTTCTCTATGAAGAGCTGAGAGAACTGGTCCCAGGTAAGAGCAGGCGGCCCAGCTGGTCTGATCAACAAGTAATCTCTCCACCATTTCTTGGCGGAACCCATCATTTGAAATGCAGCAAAATTGACCCCATTGGTCTCCACTATACCCATATTACGTAAAACCTCGTGACAGTTGTCAAGATACTCCTGAGGATCCTATGAAGGAGCACCACTGAAGTGAACAGGAAAGAGCTTGATAAACCTGTCCAACCTCCATAAAGCCTCAGAAGATATAGCTGGCCCATCTCCGACCTGTGCCTCAATAACTGGCTGAACTAATCTGATTGGCTGAGTTGCTGGAGCCTGATACTGGGGGAGCTATCTGCTCCGGAGCGGGAGTGGTGGGAGTCTGAGCTTCGCTAGCCTAAGATACTACTGGTGCTATAGGAAATGCGCTAGTATGGGCCACGTGAAGCGCTGAAGTACTGGGGTAGTAATGAACCCCTCCGAAACCTGAGCTGGTCCAACAGGAACAGTCTGAGCTGGAACCTCCTCGTTAAGCTCTATCTAAGGCTCCACTACTGGGGCTGCTGCTCGGGCCCTAGGCTGAGCCCTGGAACCTGCTTGCTCGTGAATCGTGAGACCTAAGCAACCTAGTGCTCTGATACCAACTGTCACGACCCAAAATTTCCCACCGACGGGACCGTGATGGCGCCAAACATTTCACTTGCTAGGCAAGCCAACGTTAGAGAATCATTTACCAATCTCTTATTTCCATTCAGTAATTAACATTAATTAACTACAATGAAATATAACAAGTGCGGAATATCATAAATCTATATTAACTACTACCACCCGGATCTGGAGTCGCAATTCACGAGCATTCTAGAATTTACAACAAGTATAGTCATGCTAGTGGCAACAACAGTAAATAAGAAATAACGCAGAAATAATGGGAGGGGAACATACAGTGGGGAAATACAACATAAGGAGTGAGAATAATTAAAAGACATAATTAAACCGGAAATCCTTAAGAGCAATAAAGACAACAAGGAAAACTGCACGGCATCACCCTTCGTGCTTTTACTCTCAACCTCACCAAATAACAAATAAGACTGCACGGCATCACCCTTCGTGCTTTTACTCTCTTCCTCACAATATAAATAAATTATGCACGGCATCACCTTTCGTACTTTACACTCTTCCTCGCAATATAATTAAATTATGCACGGCATCACCCTTCGTGCTTTACACTTTTCCTCACAATATAATTAATTTATGCATGGCATCACCCTTCGTGCTTTACACTCTTCCTCACAATTCACAAAATTAATAACAACGGATAGAAAGGAGTTTCACAAGAAAATCAATATTTCATAAATAATTACTTTCACAATTTAACATCTCAACCTCGAATCAATATTCACAATTTTATCGACCTTGGTGGAACCGGATACAAGTTTTCCAACATTTCAACAACAACAATAAGCATGGATAACAAGATTTAAGAATACAAATTTGCAAGAATGGAATTTAACTCGCGTACTATGACTCGACCACAACGTATAGATGCTCGTCACCTCAACTATACGTCGTATTCAGCAACAAAACCCGTAGCAAATACTCACACAATACCTATTCCCTCAAGCCAAAGTTAGACACAACACTTACCTCGCTCCGAAGGCCACTTAATTCTCAATCACAGCTTTTCCTTTGGAATTCACCTCCAAACCACTCGTATCTATTCAAAAATGACTCAATAATATCAAATATTGCTAAAGGAATCAATTATATTTCATAAATTAAATTTTCCAAATTTTTCCTCTAAAAAGTCGAAAAATCGACCCCGGGCCTGCTTGGTCAAAATCCAAGGTTCGGACCAAAATCCTTTTACCCATTCACCCCCGAGCCCGAATATGTAATTAGTTTTGGAATCCGACCTCAAATCGAGGTCTAAATTCCCAAATTCCCGAAATCCGTAGTTTCTACCCTAACCCCTAATTCTACCATGAAAACTCTAGATTTTCGGTTAAAAATTCAAGAAATGTGATGGGTAATTGAAAGAAAACGGCCTAGAATCACTTACCAACACTTTGGGGAAGAAGGTGACTCTTGGAAATCGCCTCTACCCGTTTGGTTCTTGAAAATGTTGAAGAAATGGCTCAAACCCGTGTTTGGAGCGTGTTTTAAGCCACTAGACATGCCTTCATCGCGTTCGCGAGAGGCCTGTCGCGATCGCGATGCATAACGGCCTAAGGCCTTTGCGTTCGTGAGTCTTCCTATGCTTTCGTGTAAGGCAACCCCCCCTTAGCCTTCGAGTTTGCGACCAGGCCTTCGCGTTCGCGAAGAAGAAGTCTCAACCTTACCAGTTTAGTCTTCGTGTTTGCGAGAGGAACTTTGCGAACGCGAAGAAGGTTATGCCAGACACCAGAATCTGCAGTAAACCAAATTTTTCCCAAGTTTAAAACATCCCGTGGCCTATCCGAATCTCACCCGAGCCCTCGGGGATCCAAACCAAACATGCACACCACTCTAAAAACATCATACAAACTTTCTCGCGCGATCAAATCGCCAAAATAACACCTAGAACTACGAATTTAGCACCAAATCAAATGAAATTCTCAAGAACACTTTAAAATACATATCCTCTCTACTGGACGCCCGAATCACGTCAAATCAACTCCGTTTCTCACCGAATTTCACAGACAAATCTTAAATATTTTAATGAAACTGTATCGGGCTCCGAAACAAAAATACGGACCCGTTACTAACAATGCCAAACATCGATCAATTCTTAAAAACAATTAATTTTTAGATTTTTAATTTTCATCAAAAATTCATAACTTGAGTTAGGGACCTCCGAATTCGATTCCAGGCATACGCCCAGGTCCTATAATTCGATACCGACCTACCGGATCCGTCAAAACACGGATCCGGGCCCTTTTACCAAAAATATTGACCGAAGTCAACTAAAATTAACTTTTAAGGCAAAAATTCTTATTTTCATTAGTTTTCAACATAAAAGCTTTTCGGAAACCTGCCCAGATTGCGCACGCAAATCGAGGAGGGTAAAAATGAGATTTTAAGGCTTAAGAGCACAGATTCGAGTTCTAAAACATAAGATGACCTTTTGGGTCATCACAATTTCAAAACCCACTAATTATCTCATATCCCTTCTTATGCGCACTCTTTACATCTTCAACTGGTACATCCATTCTGATACTTCTTTTATGAATACGAAGTTATTTTCTTCCGTTTCTCTAATGCTACATCACAACCTAAAGAAAACGTAGAGTACTCCAAGCTCCATTTCATAATCTGCTGCAAAAGCTTGATACTCAACCATACTATAGACTCGAGATCCTTAGACACCGCACTTAAAATTTTTGAATCCACTAGGACCATTATTGAGAGTCACTTGCTCTGACTTGTTCCCATACATGATCAATTCCAAGGCCCTGCTAGCACATGGACACTTTCTCAAGGAAACACCCGACTGTCTCACTTTCCCTGTGCCTTTCTTCTACACGAAGCATAAACTCTGAGTCTTCCCATAAACCTGAATATGAATTGATAAGGCCAAATATGGCACACATTCCCCAAATCCTTTGCTCAAATTACCACCGATGTTTCCTTTCCTTAGTCGTAATGACCCACCAATACACCGATAACAAAAAACCGCACAAGTTGATACTACGCAGTCCAATCATAGACATTGGGGCTCTCCCACTTAGCTTGAATCTACAAATTACAAAATTTCGGAATCCACCGAGATTCTTTCTTCATCGTCGACATGATCCTGTACACGCAACTTGCCAAATTTCTCGAAATTCTTCTATTAACCTTTAATAAACACTCCGAACCACTAGCCACATTTACATATTAAATCTCTTACCGGGTAGCCAGTAAAATTCTTCGCAGAAGCTTCGTCAACACCACACGACCGCTAACCTGCTCACATGAGATAAACCACATGTGGAAATTACATGCCGACATATTCCAACGCCGCTGCACTGGTTGCAATTACTACAAAAGCAGTAGATCATCCTGAGTCCGAGCTCATTCACCAGCTGCACCAGTCCGTTCACTCCTCATGGACGTCAAATAGAGGTGCGGCAATACATTCCAATCCAAAGTCATGTTGTATCCTTCTTCATATCAAGCAACTCCCTCCTGTTGTATCCAATCTTCCTCAATATAGCAGCTAATATTACAACTTAAGTCCGTAGACCTAGTCACTATCCATTCTACATCCCAAATCATTCCAAACGTTCCTCAAGATGTGTAATCATCCTACCACGTAACCCATGTGCTACCTTGCCACTCTCCCACTTTGGTCAACCTTCTCCTTTAAGCAACTACTCTTCTTCAGTTTTCTTACACTTGTCCTTTTCGGAACCTAACCACCGCAAGGCACCTTCCACATGTCCTTCCTCATCATTCGCTGGCCAGTTGTTGCCTTAACTCAAAATCTGTCTCTATAGTACTTGAACCAATAGCTCGTTACCAGCTTTAAACCTTCCTGACGATCATCCTTCTCGAGCCATCAATACTAGAAACACTGCTTCAATCTTGAATCACTGCACACCGCGATCTCTAACGACTGCTTCCCCTATACCAATTCCTAACACCCCGTCGTGAAGGCTAGTTGAAGAAGACTATAACACCGGCAAACCTTAACACATTTAACAAGGCGATGACACCACATCAAAATTGAGAACTCTACCACGCTAAAAAATATCAAGCTTCGTTACTCTATCAACCCCAAACCTGAACATTCATAGCCCGATTGCCTTTTTCTCCGATGGAAATAAAACATAGAACCTCTGAATTACGTACTGAGAAAAACCTTCTTTCAAGTCGTTTACTGCCCTGACACATAGACGGGCTTTTTACCATTTCATAAACACTTGCGATAACAACGCACGAATCATCATAACAATCAATGGCAAATCTCAAAACCTTAGGTAGTACTGATACTTAATTTGAAATGACAGAGCGGCCTTTCGCAAGGTGACGACAATAGCCCAATTAATTACATAGGGAGAAGCATCATGTACTACATCTGTAGTACCATTAAAAATTTCCTCGATCCCCAATATATAACAAGCGCTTCACGTCGCATAAGATTGAGTAGGAAGGAAATGAATGCATAAGCCTCAAAGGAATCAAATTGCATGATGAGGAATCAAAAAGGGAAGTATTCCTAATAGTCCTGTAGTCTCTCGAAGATAAGCACAGACGTCTCTGTACCGATCCGCAAGACTCTACTAGACTTGCTCATGACTTGTGAGACCTAAGTGAACGTAGTGCTCTGATACCATATTGTCACGACCCAAAATCCATTAAAGGTCATGATGGTGCCGGACACCGCTGTCAGGCAAGCCAACAACACACACTTAGCTTAATTACCCATTTTAATGGATTTAAAATCAAAATATCTTCAATGAAATAATAAAAATAAAACTCATAGAGTCAATGATAAATATTTTTAGCAACTAAATTTCTAAACAACTCACAACCATTCCCAAAACCCGGTGTCACAAGTGCAGAGCATTTACTAGGGAACTAAAATTTAAAATACAGCATCTGTCCAGAATATAAATTAGACAGGAAAATATAATATCTCTGAAGGAGACTCTGTTGGTTGCAAATCGTAATACAGAATGTAACTCACCTATGTCCCCACAATTATTAACCACACCTCTGCGCCCACAAGGCCGCTAGACATATATGTACTTGCACAATAAAATGTGCAGCAAGTGCAGCATGAGTACGAAAAACAATGTATACCAGTAAGTGTCAAGCCTAATCTCGAAGTGGTAGAGACGAGATGATCGACTTTGACACTCACTATGGGTCAATAATAATAATTGAAATAAAAAAAATAATTTTTATTCATTTAGCAGAAATAATAAAAATCCTTCCAATGCAACAATTTCCAATCTATTAATTAAATCCTTCAATTTCAATAAAACTTTCAATTTTATCAATTAGTCTCATTTACAGGAATAACAATAATTCCTTAACAAGCAGGAATAATAATTCATTAAATTCCAAAGATTTCCAATTTATCAATTAGCTTCACAAGCTGCAATAAACTATCAAAGTATCGTGTGATTATTATTATTAAGCAGGATTTCTGCTGAGGTCGTACGACCCGATCCAGAGTTTCGTGTACACTGCCGAGGGACATGTCTCACGATCCATAGATACATCTATCCTATCGATGCATTCGGCCCGCTCCACAAGAAAGGAGTACATTTTCTTATGTACCTTCGGAATGAGAGTATATTTATTATAAGATAAAATTCACGAGAAAGAACAATTTCTCTTAACAAATAATTAATTTAAACAGAAAATTAATTATATGAGATTTCCATCCTTTAATATTTTTAGCTAACAATTATATATATATATATATATATATATATATATATATATATATATATATTTATACATATCGAGTAATATTAATTAAACAAGGAATACAATTTACACAAGTAATTCATGCTTTGAGTCCTAAACTACCCGGACTTTAGCATTAATAGTAGCTACGCACGGACTCTCGTCACCTCGTGCGTACGTAGCCCCCACAATTAGCAACAATTATTTAATTTTAATCACCTATGAGGTAATTTGCCCCCCCCCACAAGATTAGACAAGAGACTTACCTCGTCTTGCTCCAATTTAATCCACTAGAAGGCCTTTTCCAAGATTATCCAACTCTATCTGGCTCGAATCTAGACAAAATAATTCGATACAATCACTAAAAATTATAGGAATCAATTCTATAAGAAAATACTACATTTTAAATAAAAATTCCGAAATTAATTTAAAATTTATCCGTGGGGCCCATATCTCGGAATCCGGCGAAAGTTATGAAATCCGATAACCCATTCAATTACGAGTCCAACCATACCAGTTTCACTCAAATTCAACTCCGAATCGATACCGAAATCTCAATAATTTGTTTCTATGAGATTTCTAAAAATTTCCCAAATTTCAATCTCAAAACACTAATTAAATGATGAGAACAATGATATATTTGTGTTTATAGACCAAATCCGAGTTAGAATCACTTACCCCATGTCTTTCCTTGAAAATCTATCCAAAATCGTCTCTGCTCAAGCTCCAATTTGTTAAAAATGGTGAATGGGACGAATGCCCTCTTTTTATAAAATTGCCGAGACAACCTTCAGAACTGGGCCTCGATCGTGGCTTCGATCATGGCCCTCAAGCCTAGGCCTCGATCGTGGCCTCGATCATAGGCTCGAGCCTGGACCTCGGTCATGGCCTCGATTATGACATAGAGCCTGGTCCTTCGATCATAGCCTCAATCATGGCATCGAGCTTGAGCCTTCGATTGTGACCCTCGATCTTGGGTCTCGATCTTGGCCCTCGAGCCTTGCTTTCGATCATGGCCCTCGAGCTGGACATTCGATCATGGCCCTCGAGCTGGACCTTCAATCATGGCTTCGATACACAAGCTCGAGCTTGAGCCTCGTCAACCCTGGGCTCGATACCCGGGCTTGATATCTGGGCTCGATATCTGGCTCGATATCTGGGCTCGATCACAACCCAGAATGTCCAACAGAAGAAGAAGAATTGCAGCAGCTTATTAAGTCCAACCTTTGATCCGTTAACCATCCGAAACTCACCCGAGGCCCTCGGGACCTCAACCAAATATACCAACAAATCTTACAATATCATACGAACTTATTTGAAATCTCAAATCACATAAAATGACACTGAAATCACGAATCATGCTCCAATTCAAGCTTAATGAAACTTAGAATTTCCAACTTCTACATTCGATTTCGAAACCTATCAAATCAAGTCTGATTGATCTCAAATTTTGCACACAAGTCATAAATGACATAACGGAGCTATGCAAATTTTCAGAACTAGATTCTGACTCCGGTATCAAAAAGTCAACTCCCCGGTCAAACTTCCAAACTTTAAATTCCTATTTTAGCCATTTCAAGGCTAATTTCACTACGAATTTTCAAATAAAATTTCGATTACGATCCTAAGTCCAAAATTACCATACAGAGCTGTTGTAATCATCAAATTTCTATTCCGGGGTCATTTGCACATAATGTTGACCGAAGTCAAACTTGGCCTTTTAAGGCTAACTTAAGGAACTAAGTATTCCGATTTCAACCCAACACTTTCAAATCTCGAACCAACCATCCCCGTAAGTCATAATTTATTATAAGCACATTTGGGGATTTTTATTTAGCGAAACAGGGTTCTAAAAGTTAAAACGACCGGTTGGATCATTACACAAATAATTTATTTAATTACTATATGATGTGTATCCTTTGATTTTTATTATATTTCTGTACACTACAATAAATAATAAAATAATAACTAATAGTTATTAAAATAAAATGATATATTATATAATAACTTCATAAGATTAATATTCTTTTAAATTATCCGGGCATCGTGCGGGTACTAACATATATATATATATATATATATATATATATATATATATATCCTCTATATATTATTAAAGGGAGAGGAAAAGCCTCCACATTAAGCCAAGTGACAACCTTACAATAGGCCACTTGGCAATTTAAGACAAAGTTAGTTATGTAGGTAATAATTAGTTTTTATTTTGAATTTAAATTTAAAAAATAAATAAATTATGCATTATGTGTTGTTAATAATTAGTTACTCTCTTTGAGTTAACAAAATTAGAGTTTTAAAGAAAAATAGTTATTTAATAACTATATAAGTCCCTTTAATTTAATAATAATTTTATTATTAGGTATATCGTATTGACAAGCAAGATGGCAATTAAATTTTTTAAAGCAAAACGATCTAATATATTCAAACAAGCCCGATCACAATTTAATTTAATTAATATTTTTTAATATTGACCGCGTATCGCACGGGTGCGACTACTGGTAGGGACTTAATAGTGGAAGAAGTAGAATTGTGAATGAATAAGAACAGTAAATCCTAAAACTAATATTCTAAATTTTCCTCTAGCTCAATGTGGAACAAATATGTTAGAATTGAAGGAAGTTAGTTCAATTGTATATAGTCAGATATTTTCAACGTAATAAAATTAAAATAATTAGTTTACAAAATTGAAGAATTTCTTTTAGTTTTCGTTTTGAATTCCAAGACGTAAAAAATAAGGGTTGGACTAATTTTGTTTTCTTAAAATATTTTGAGTTTGTTACCCAAAACTAACAACGCATTGTTATTCAAAAGAATTTCTGTGCATTTTACATTGTATTTTGTTACAAATCCAACATACTTAAATGGTTTTGTGTTTGATTTTATAGTTTATAAATTTGACTTTGACCCTCTTTTCCAAGTTTCGGACATTAATACTTTTTTTATTTTTTTATTAATAAGATAAATATATTAATAATTATAAGCTAACACAATTGTACATTAAAGGAAGGACTATATGTAACGACCCAGCCGGTCGTTTTGAGAACTTAAGTCTCGTTCGGCAGCATAAGGCCCTAAGTAGCTTCATATTATGTGTATTGACTTGCGTGCGTGGTTGAATTCAGTTATCGGATGATTCAGAGTGATTTGGGACACTCAGTCCCTGAAACGGAAGCTTAAGTCTTAGGATTTTTATCGTAGTCGGAACTATGTGAAGATGACTCCGAAATGGAGTTTCGTCGGTTCCATTAGCTCCGTTGGGTGATTTTGGACTTAGGAGCGTATTCGGATTGTAAATCCGAGGTCTGTAACTGATTTAGGCTTGAAATGGCGAAAGTCGAATTTTTGATATCGGGGTCGGAATGCGATTCCAAGAGTTAGAACAGCTCCGTTATGTTATTTGGGACTTGCCTGCAAAATTTGACGTCATTCCGAGTTGATTTGATAGGTTTTGGCACGGGTTTTAGAAGTTGAAAGATTTGAAATTTATAAGTTCGATTCATGGTGCGATTCGTAGTTTCGACGTTGTTTGATGAGATTTGAGATCTTGAGCGAGTCCGTGTTAGGTTATGGGGATTGTTGGTATGTTTAGACGGGGTCCCGGGGGCCTCGGGTGAGTTTCGGATGGGCTATGGGTCTTTTCCCCCTATTTTTGAACTGTTGTTATCTGTCATCTCGTTTCCTTCATCGCGTTCGTGTCCTTGCATTCGCGTTCGCGTAGTGTTATTTTGGAGGGTGAAATAATTCCTCTTTGCGTTCGCAGTCACCCTCTCGCGTTCGCGAAGTTCTGCCACCCCCTTCTTTGCGTTCGCATTCCCTATCTCGCGTTCGTGAAGTGCAAACCAGGCCCTGGGAACTGGTGATCATTTTCCTCTTCGCGTTCGCATGTCACTTACGCATTCACGTGTCACTTACGCGTTCGCGTAGCTATTCCATTACACTCTTCGCGTTCGCGTACTACTTCACGAGTTCGCGAAGAGCAGTCGTTGGGCCATCATAGTTTTCCTCTTCGCGTTCGCGAACGTGTTGTCGCGTTCGCGAAGAACAACTGGGTAGCTTTGTTTCTCTTCTTCGCGAACGCGTCCCTTTCTCCGCGTTTGCGATGCACAAAACCCCTGGGCAGAATATAAAGTCCTCTATTCCGAGTGTTTGCTATTTTCACCACTTTTGGAGTCCTAGAGCTCGGTTTTGAGCGTTTCCTTGTGGGTTTTTCATGCAAATAGATTGGGTAAGTGTTCTTTACCTAGAATTTATTTATTTCCATGATTCTATCTTTATTTTTATCATTTAATTTGTGTTTTGAGTTGAGGAAAATGATGGTTTTTGAAAGAAAAATTCAAAATGAAAAATTACGATTTGAGGGACGAAATGGTATCAGAATTTGATGATTTTTTTATTGTTAGACTCGTGAGTGAATGAGTGTTCGTATTTTGTGACTTTTACCCGATTTCGAGACGTGGGCCTGGGTCGACCTTTAGGGCGGATTTCGGGATTTTTATTAAAGTATTGCTTTTATTAATTAGATGAGTCTATTATGGTTGTATTCATGTTATGCAATTGTGTTTGGCTAGATTTGGGCCATTCGGAGTCGGATAATTGAAAAAGGGCATTCTTACAGACTGGTTGAGCTTGGTTTGAAGTAAGTATCTTGCCTAACCTTGTGTGGGGGATTTTCCCCTTAGGATTGAGTCTTCTATGTTGATTGTAGTCCATGCACGCGAGGTGACGAGTGCGTGCTCAGACTTATTTGTAAAAAGTTGGTCTTTTAGGATTCTTAGGTCCTTATATTCACTGAGTATGAAGTTGTTCTTGATATGATTAAGTTCCTATTTACTAGTTTCACCTCTACATGCTTTAATTAGAATTAATTACTTTCAGGATTCACTTTTATTGCCTATTTGACTCTTATTTGACTTAATTAAAGATTTTACCTCCTCTATTGTCATGCTATCTTTTCATAACTGCTTATCTTTATTTGAAATTATTATTATATCATCTTATAATTTGTTTAGTCTCAATTGAGGTTATGATTATCTTTCCGCTGCTTATCCTTAATTAAATTGTTGAAAATCCTTAGTAATTCCTCAACCTTAAAAGAAGTTTTAGATATCTTATATCTTAGTCGACTTGTTTTATTTTGAATTATTTGACTCGTATTAGTTTCCATGTTGTTGAAGTGTATATTGTGGGATCGTTGATACACATTACTTTCCCTTTGTTGAGTTGTTCTCTTTACGCCTAGCATTCTTTACTTTGGTTATTCCTTGTGATTTGGTCCTACAATATTTCCTATGATTTAAAAGTTCTTGAGTTGATTTACTTGTCGTACTTTGTATCATTGCCATTGTTGTTTATGTATATGTTATGGTGATGCACGAGGTTTCTGCCGTGCGATTGTTATTATTGTGATGCACGAGGTTTCTGCCGTGCGATTGTTATTATTGTGATGTACGAGGTTTCTGCCGTGCGGTTGTTATTATGGGGTTGCACGAGGTTTCTGCCGTGCTATTGTTACTATTGATATTTGCATATGCGGCGTGACAAGGCGGGATATATATATATATATGTGGGTTGCGCATGTGGCGAGACAAGGTGAGAACATTATTATGCACGTGTGGCGAGACAAGGCGGGCATTTATGTTACTATTGCACACGTGACGAGACAAGGTGGGTTGTGTCAGGGATTGATTTGTGATGATTTATGGCCTGGGGGCATTTTTGTTGTTGATATTTGTGTAGTGGTATACGTACCTGTGTGAGCTTTATCTTGTGAAAGCCGTGAGAAAATATTCTACGTGTTGTCCGTTCTTCTTCTTCCTTATGCTTATTTGCTGGTATGGACTATGTTAGGACACTTGCACAAGCATACACGTATTTAAGCACTCTTATTGGATAAGAGGTGTTCTTGATATTGTTGAGCATAGATTCTCACCCTTGTTTACTTGTCTTCTATGTGAGAATGGCTCTATTGGCACGTGAGTCATCAGTGTGATTATGAGGTGTTATGAGGGTACATGATGCCCAGGTATTGAGACCCGTGAGTTGTGAATTGTCCGAGGTTGGTACCTCGTGGAGTTGTTGACTAAAACCTGAGGTAAAGGCGGTTGTAATTACTGAGTTATTACTTGTCCTTGCTGTATTCGTGATTCCGAATTTAGGTTGTGTTCCATTCACTTTGTCTGCATCATTTTCATGATATTCCGCTGATACTTGTTGTTTCTTGCTTTAATGCCATTACTGTATTGTGAGCCATATTGCATAGTCTTTATGTAGACATCATACTTTTGTTATTCATGTACTTATATCTGTTCGGTTTATTAGACCAGTGAGTGTCTTGACGTTTCCTCGTCACTACTCCACCGAGGTTAGTCTTGATACTTACTGGGCATCGCTGTGGTGTGCTCATGCTACTCTTCTGCACATTTTTGTGCAGATCTAGGTACTTGTTTGTTAGCTATATGTGTGGACTGTTGTTGTGGAGACTCAAGGTAAACCTGCTGCTGCGTTCGCAGGCTTCGGAGTCACCTTACAGTTTTCGTTTTGCACTGTTTATTCTTATTTCTGGACAGTTGTACTTAGAAGTTTTCTAGCAAACACTTTGTAGAGCTTATGACTTGTACTGCCGGTTTTGGGAATTTTAAGAGATTCTATTTAAATAATATTGTTGTTTTAATTATTGTTAGGCTTAGCTAGTCCCTAAGGCTAGGTGCCATCACGATACCCAATGGAGGGAAAATTGGGTCGTGACACTATAGGATCATATTTACAACGCACGATCAAGACTAAATCACACTTGACTGAAAGAAATTAAAATTTATTGGAATTAAGCTTAAATTATTTTTCACAAAGATTATTTTACATTGGATATATTCGTTATACCTTAAGAATGTCTAATATTTAATAGCCAAACATTAAATTCTTTAAATTGGTTCTCGAATTCATACTAAATTCACACAATATTATTGAACAATGGTGAATTATCCACTCACCGACTCAAATTAATTTGCACAAAAACTTATAAAATTGATGGAACTTTCTCTCATAAAGTTTGAACAAGATGTCTACTATCTTAATTAATTCATAAAAAAAATTCAATTTTATTTTGATAGTTGACAGTAAACGGATGTGTGCTAGATGATTAGCCGTTAAAGATGCTGGTGTTACGACTCTGCCATTGACCCGCAAGATTATTCGGGTTACATATAAATTACAAAGCAATGGCCAATTATGTCACGACCTAAAATCCATTAGAAGTCGTGATGGCGCCGGACACCACTATCAGGCAAGCCAACACTAAATAGTTAATTAAATTCTTATTTTAATATTTTTGAAATTATAAATTTACTTCAATTTATCTAGTAAAAGATGAATTTACAGCATTGTATACGGTCGAAATAGATTTCGACCTCAGTACGTTTGATCGAGTTTGAATGGTAAGCGATTGAAGTGAGAGCTCGAGACGAGTTCCGAGGATAGTACAAACAAGCCTCGAGCTCGAAGACCGATCAAGGAATCGACTCGGTATCATTATCAAGCCCATGACCAAATCGAACCGCAAGGCAAAGAGAAGGTTGTCGGAGATGCACAGACCGATTGACACTCACCCCGAATGTCAAACTCGAACTCAAGGCTGAGGGCTCGACCCAGTACCGAGCTCGAGCCAGTATCGAGCTCGCAGACAAGAGCCGTTGCAACCGCACTAGGGGAGAGAATCTTGGCAGAAATTGAGAAAGAGACAATTCATCATGGGTTCTCCACTATATATTTTTTATTATAAATAAAGTAAGATCCCTCTATTATAAAGGGGGGAATCCTTGTAAGCACAAGCAGGTTCACACATTGTAAGAAAAGACTACTTCTATTTATTAAAGAATAAAGCTCTTAAGCTTGTTTTACTTAGCATACTCACTCTTCTAGTTCAACAATTTATATCCCATTTCTATAGCCAAGAATCAAAATATTTCCACTTTTACGTACGATTTATGTCAAGCTATATCACATATCCTTAGAACTACTTATAAATTCAACTATATCCGATTTTCTGGGTAAACAGTTTGGCGCCCACCGTGGGGCTAAGGATAATAGTGGTTGTTTGATACAAATCCACAATACGCACCAGTTTACAACTCCGGATCAGCAATTGCAAACCCTCGATTCATGGATTTACCTATCGACCACGAAGCCGGCCTTCAGGATGAAACCAACAACTTGATACCCAGGGCCGGAAGGACACTTAACGATGTCACTGAAGCTCGAATCGAAGTACCTAAAATCCGAGTTGAAGTACCACTAGATGTCAATTCACAAGTGGCTCTGGAGGCGAATCAACGTTTCGAACTGGAAAAAAACAATCAGGGCAGTTTTCGATCCGTGGCTCGAGACGCCCATAACGTGAATGATATCAGAGTCAGCTTACGGATGATCTTTGAGATATTACAAGCCCAGCAAATAGCGATAGCTCAGTTGCAGAGCTAAACTTAGGTGCAAAGCAGGCCGGAGCCCGACACACTTCGGGAAATCACCCACAGAACGGAGCCAGCCATAGTGAAGTCAAACGAACAAGAATCGGGGACTACTCCCGAAATTACTGAATTGCTCGAGGAACTCACAAAACGAGTCGAAGCCAACAATAAAAAAATAGAAACATATAATTTCAGGGTCGATCAGATCTCGGGAGCTCCACCAATGATGAAAGGGCTGTATTCGAAGAAATTCATCCTAAAGCCTTTTCCCTCGAGTGCAGCCCCGAAACCAATCCCTAAAAAATTCCGTATGCCCGAAATTCTCAAATATAACGGTACGACCGATCCCAACGAACACGTCACCTCTTACATATGTGCCATCAAGGGTAACTATTTGGAAGATGACGAGATCGAATCTGTGTTATTGAAAAAATTTGGAGAGACCCTCTCGAAGGGAGCGATGGTTTGGTATCATAATTTGCCCCCAAATTCCATCGATTCTTTTGCTATGTTAGCGGATTTGTTTGTAAAGGCACATGCTGGTGCCATAAAGGTTGCAACAAGGAAATCGGACCTCTTCAACATAAATCAAAGCGGTAACGAAATGCTGAGGGAGTTCGTGTCCCGATTTCAAATGGAACGCATGGAATTGCCACCGGTCACAGACAACTGGGCCGTCCAAGCTTTCACCCAAGGGTTGAACGAGCAAAGTTCAATAGCATCACGTCGATTGAAGCAAAATTTGATCGAGTATCCAGCAATAACTTGGGCGGATGTACACAACCGATATCAGTCAAAAATTAGGGTCAAAGACGACCATTTGGGAGCTCCTTCCGTATCCATGCACCAGAACAGGGCATATAGCAGAGGGATATCGATAGAGAACGAAGGTCGAATAGAGACCGATATCAACTGTACGTCGCATATCGAATGAACAATGGCTCAGCGTGCAATTCCGCTCAAAACAATCGAAGGAGTGATCGAGGATAAAATTCTCGGGGACTTATGACCAAGAGTGGCTTCGATAAATATGGTGATCCTATAGAGGCACCTTGGCTATCGGAGTACAATTTCAGCGTCGACGCATCAGACATTGTATCGGCAATCGAAAGAATCAAAGATACTAGGTGGCCCAGACCCATGCAAACCGACCCTTCCCAAAGAAACCCGAATTCTATGTGCAAGTATCATGTCACACATGGCCACAGGGCCGAGGATTGCAGACAATTAAGAGAATAGGTAGCCCGCCTATTCGATGAGGGCCACCTTTGAGAGTTCCTCAGTGACCGAGCCAAGAATCACTTCAGAGAAAGGGACGCCAACAAAAAGGATAAACAAGAGGAACCTCTGCATATCATTCATATGATCATCGGTGGGGTCGATACTCCACAGGGACCCATGCTCAAGTACGGCAAGGTACCGGCCACATGGGAAAAATGAACTCGAGGTTATGTGCCCAAGGACACTTTATCATTCAGAGTTGAAGAAGCCGAGGGAATCTCTCAACCTCACAATGACGCTCTGGTAATTTCTATCCTATTAAATAAAGCTCAAGTTAAGCGTGTTTTAGTGGATCCATGTAGCTCTACGTATATCATCCGATCTTGGGTAGTGGAGCAGCTTGGTTTGCAGAATCAAGTCGTGCCCGCAGCTCGGGTCTTGAACGGTTTCAATATGTCCAGTGAAACAACTAAAGGGGAGATTACTCTACCAGTGAATGTAGATGGAACCATCCAAAATACCAAATTCCACGTAATCGAAGGGGATATGAGGTACAATGCCCTACTTGGAAGGCCTTGAATCCACAGTATGAAGGTAGTGCCTTCGACCCTCCACCAAGTAATGAAATTTCCTACGTCAGACGGCGTGAAAACAGTATACGGGGAGCAACATGCTGCAAAGGAAATGTTTGCGGTCGATGAGGTAACACCGATACCAACGCTATTGGTCTCGGAAAGATTGAGCACTAAAGATAGATGAGAAACCAAATAGCAATCACAGCCACCAGTCTCGACCGAACCAGTGGATCAGGAAATAGAGGATGACGAGGAAGAGTTTCTGACACCTCGAGCTTTCATCATCCCCGACGACTTCGATGCCACCAAATCTATGGTCAAAGAACTGGAGCAGGTTATATTAATCGAATATCTGCCCGATAGAAAGGTATACCTGGGAACGGGATTGACCCCCAAACTCAGGGAAAAACTCATTCAATTTCTTATCGATAACATAGACTGTTTTGCTTGGTCCCATTTAGACATGGCAGGGATCCCACCATCGATAACAACGCACCATCTGAGCTTAGACCCCAGGTTTAAACCGGTGAAGCAAAAAAGAAGACCTCAGTCAGAGGTAAAACACGCATTTGTAAAGGATGAGGTAACTAAACTTCTCAAAATAGGGTCAATTCAGGAAGTAAAATATCCCAAGTGGTTAGCCAACATAGTTGTAGTCCCTAAAAAGGGGAACAAACTTAGAATGTGCGTAGATTATAAAGATCTAAACAAAGCATGCCCCAAAGATTCTTTTTCACTGCCTAGCATCGATCGCATGATCGATGCCACAACCGGCCACGAGATCCTTAATTTTCTCGACTCCTACTCCGGGTACAATCAAATTCGAATGAACCCAGAGGACCAGGAAAAGACTTCATTTCTCACCAAGTACGGAACCTATTGCTATAATGTAATTCCATTCGGGCTAAAAAACGCTGGAGCTACTTACCAACGCCTAGTGAATAAAATGTTCGCAGAACAAATAGGTGAGTCGATGGAAGTTTACATTAATGACATTCTAGTTAAGTCCCTGCGCGTAGAGGACCATTTGACTCATTTGCAGGAAACGTTCAAGATCTTAAGGAAATACAACATGAAGTTCAACCCCGAGAAATGTGCTTTCGGGGTTGGATCGGGCAAGTTCCTTGGTTTCATGGTATCAAATCAGGAAATCGAGATCAACCCCAACAAAATTAAGGCTATCAAAGACATCACCATCGTGGATAGCGTGAAAGAAGTGCAAAGGCTGATCGGGCGGATAGCTGCCTTAGGCCGATTCATTTCGAGGTCATCAGATCGAAGCCACAAATTCTTCTCTCTACTCAAAAGGAAGAACGATTTCGCCTGGACCTCGAAATGCCAACATGCACTAGAGCAATTGAAGCGGTACCTATCGAGCCCACCACTACTTCACACTCTGAGGACATATGAGAAGCTATACTTATACTTGGCGGTATCGAAAATCGCGCTAAGTGGCGTCCTAATTTGTGAAGAGCAAGGTACATAGTTTCCTGTTTATTATGTAAGTCGGACCTTAGGGGAAGCAGAGGCTAGATACCCTCACCTAGAGAAATTAGCACTTGCACTAATAAGTTCCTCTAGAAAGTTAAGACCATACTTTCAATGTCACCCCATATGCATTTTGACCACTTACCCACTTCGCAATATTTTGTACTAGCCCGAACTATCGGGTCGATTGGCCAAATGGGTCGTCGAACTCAGTGGGTACGCTATTGAATATCAATACCGTACGACCATCAAGTCCCAAATTTTAGCAGACTTCGTAGCCGATTTCACGCCAAACCTCGTACCCGAAGTTGAAAAGGAACTCTTGTTAAAATCGGGTACGTCGTCGGGGGTTTGGACCCTCTACACAGATGGTGCTTCAAATGTGAAGGGGTCCGGGCTTGGCATCATACTGAAACCTCCCACAGGTGGAATTATTAGACAATCCATCAAAAACACTAGATTAACTAACAATGAGGCGGAGTACGAGGCCATGATTGCAGGTCTCGAGCTAGCTAAAAGCCTAGGAGCAGAAGTCATTGAAGCCAAATGTGACTCTTTACTAGTGATGAACCAAGTAAACAAAACTTTCGAGGTTCCAGCAGATAGGATGCAAAGGTATTTGGACAAATTACAGGTAACTCTACACCGTTTCAAAGAATAGACCCAAGAACATGTGCCTCGGGAACAAAACTATGAGGCCGACGCACTCGCAAATTTAGGGTCGTCGGTCGAGGTGGATAAGATCAACTCGGGGACTGTCGTTCAACTCTCGAGATCTGTAATCGAGGATGGACATGCCGAAATAAATTCCACGAGCTTAACCTGGGATTGGAGGAATAAGTATATTAAATATTTAAAGAACGAAAAACTCCCATCGAACCCTAAAGAATCGAGGGTTCTACGAACCAAGGCTACTCGATTCATGCTGGTTGAAGATGGAACATTATATAGAAGGACATTCGACGGACCATTGGTGGTATGTTTGGGACCAGGAGACACCGATTATGTTTTGTGAGAGGTCCATGTAGGCACTTGTGGAAACTACTCCGGCGCCGAACCATTAATTCACAAAATCATCAGAGCAGGGTACTACTGGGATAGCATGGAGAAGGACACTAAGGAGTTCGTTCGAAAATATGATAAATGTCAAAGGTTTGCACCGATGATCCATCAACCCAGAGAGCAGCTTCATTCGGTCATTTCTCTATGGCCATTCATGAAATGGGGAATGGATATCATCGGCCCTCTACCAACGGCCCCAGGCAAAGCTAAATTCATTTTATTTATTTATGACTATTTCTCTAAATGGGTTGAAGCACAGGCGTTCGAAAAAGTGAGAGAAAAAGAGGTTATAGATTTCATCTGGGACCACATCGTGTGTCGATTTGGGATACCAGCAGAAATAACATGTGACAATGGTAGACAGTTTATCGACGGTAAAGTGACGAAATTCCTCGAAGACCATAAAATAAAAAGAATACTGTCTACACCATATCATCCTAGCGGGAACAGACATACCGAATCAACGAACAAGGTTATCATCCAAAACATAAAGAAAAGATTGAACGAAGCTAAAGGAAAGTGGAGAGAAATTTTGCCCGAAGTCCTTTGGGAATATCGGACAACATCTAAATCCAGTACAGGAGCAACCCCATTTTCCCTAGTGTATGGATCCGAGGCTCTAATTTCGATTGAAGTCGGGGAACCAAGCGCAAGGTTCTGACATACATCGATAGAATCGAACTACGAGGCAATGAATACTAGCTTCAAATTATTAGATAAAAAATGAGAGGCATCACTGGTTTGAATGGCTGTACAAAAATAATGAATCGAAAGGTACTGCAACCGAAGAACCAACCTCCGACATTTCAAGGCCGGGGACTTGGTCCTAAGGAAGGTCATCGTCAACACTCGAGATCTTAATGAAGGGAATCTCGACCCAAATTGGGAAGGACCCTATCCTCAATATAGTCGGGAAAAGGTTTTATAAACATGGAGCAATTGATGGAAAACATTACCAAACAATTGGAACATATCGCTTCTCAAACGATATTACTGTTAAGATATGATTTTCTCCTCTATCGTCTATATACGTATATTCGACACTAACTCATTGCAGGAATTCGACGAAAAACATCAAGACCTCTGGTTTCAAAGAACGCGTTGTACTCTTTTTCCCTTAAGTTTGGCTTTTATCCCAAATGGGTTTTTCCGGCAAGGTTTTTAATGAGACAACAACTATGTGCTACCCGGGGACAAATCAATAGTATCTGAGGCTCCTTCATAATCAACCTCGAATACTTGGGGGGGGGGGTACCAAGTGAATAAATCAAGTTCTGCACAAGAAAGTCGCTCCATATAAAATTCATAACAAACAGGGTCTCGATAGAGATAAATGTAAGGGACAAATGGTCAAAACAAACCATGCCCACATAGTTTTGCTCAAACTCTGGCACAAGATACAAACACCTGTGTAATGACTTGTAAATGAGAACTTATTTTTCATATATCTCACACTTTGAAAAGATTTTCCTACTTCATGATTCAAACATGCTTAAAGGCCAATCACCATCAAAGGGATTTTTGATACAAGCGGTCATAAAAAGCCTACGGGCTAAGATATCTTGAGTTCCAGTTCGAAACAATCACTCACTTAATTATTAAAGCCTAAGGGCTATCTTACTTCAAGTACGAGCAATCACTCACTCGGTTATATAAAGCCTATGGGCTAAGATATTCTGAGTTCGAGTCCGAAACAATCACTCACTCAATTATTAAAGCCTAAGGGCTATGTTACTTCGAGTTCGAGCAATCACTCACTCGGTCATAAAAAGCCTAGGGGCTAAGATATCCTGAGTTCGAGTTCGAAAAAATCACTCACTCAATTATTAAAGCCTAAGGGCTATCTTACTTCAAGTTCGAGCAATCACTCACTCGATCATAAAAAGCCTACGGGCTAAGATATTCTGAGTTCGAGTTTGAAACAATCACTCACTCAATTATTAAAGCCTAAGGGCTATCTTGCTTCAAGTTCGAGAAATCACTCACTTAATTATTAAAGCCTAAGGGCTATCTTACTTCGAGTTCGAGCAATCACTCACTCGGTCATAAAAAGCCTACGGGCTAAGATATCATGAGTTCGAGTTCGAAACAATCACTCACTCAATTATTAAAGCCTAAGGTCTATCTTTCTTCGAGTTTGATCAATCACTCACTCGGTCATAAAAAGCCTACGGGCTAAGATATCCTGAGTTCGAGTTCGAAACAATCACTCACTCATTTAGTAAAGCCTAAGGGCTATCTTACTTCGAGTTCGAGAAATCACTCACTCGGTCATAAAAAGCCTACGGGCTAAGATATCCTGAGTTCGAGTTCAAAACAATCACTTACTCAATTATTAAAGCCTAAGGGCTATCTTACTTTGAGTTCGAGCAATCCCTCACTCGATCATAAAAAGCCTACGTGCTAAGATATCTTGAGTTCGAGTTCGAAACAATCACTCACTCAATTATCAAAACCTAAGGGCTATCTTAATTCGAGTTTGAACGTTCACTCGACTACTAAGGGCTACTTTAATTTTTCGAGTTCGGGCAAGCACCCACTCGACCACTAAGCCTGTGTGCTAAATGTATTTCGAGCTTGAGCGAACACTCACTCAGTCGTAAAGACTACGAAGGCTGAATCGATGAAATCACCTAAATCCTCATGAAAACATCCGCAAGGCATGAATGAAATCTTCACGAAGCAAGTCAGTAAAAGAAAAAGATATTTGTATAAGATATACAATGATGGTTTACATAAATAAATGCAACATAGAAGAAGCTAAGGGCTAAGCTTCTGGGTTATCATCGAGAGCAGTCCCTTCTCCAACGGGCTCCCCCCATCTTCGGACCCGCTCTTACTACCATCATCATCATCATCATCACTATCAGAAGCCAAGGCCTCAGCTTTAGCTTTGAGTTATTTAGCCCTTTTTATCTCTTCAGCAAGGTTGAAACCTCGAGCATGTATCTCCTCGAGGGTATCCCTCCGAGACCAACACTTAGCAAGTTCGGCAACCCAATGTGCTCGAGTGTCGGCAGTATCCGCTGCCTCTCTTGCCTCTATTTGAAAAGCCTCGACATCAGCGCGATACACGGCAATGGACTTGTTCGCCATGACTTTCAATGACTCAACCTCCACCTTGGCCTCAGCAAGCCGTGTTTCGAGCTCCTCAATCCTCTTGGCCTGAGCCAAACCCTTTTGCTTGGCGCTTCGAAGCTGAACATCGGCCGATAATAATTTGGCCAAGATGGTTTCTTTTTTTGCAGCCAGGTGGTCGATAGTCTCTTTCCACCGGTCACATTCGGCCTTGATTTTATCGACTTCTTCCCGAAGCAACCCGATCTTTTCAACCTTTTGCTGCAGCTGAGATAACGAAGGGTTAGCTTCCACAGTTGGGTCAAACCCAAACTCTAACAGAACGAGGCTCACATGCTTATCTAGTTCGGCCTTTTCTTCACGAGCCTTAGCCAAATCTGCTTGGAGTTCCTTTATAGCCTCGTCCTTTTGGCTGTAAAGAAGCCACAAAGCATCTCTCTTCCCCGAGACCCTCCGAAGCTCGATCTCACACTGGCTGAGGTCGATTCAAAACCTGCTAATGGCCTGCACAGTAGGGAAAAAACACAAATCAAGTTTAGAAAAGAACGAAGAAACCAAGCATAGTAAAATCATTACCCGAGAAATGAAACGTTGGGCCTTTTCTAGGAGAAGAGAAGCGTCACTAATGTCGGAGGTATCATCTACTCCAGTAAAGCAATCCTGAAAAGGATCCCCTACACTAGAGCCTCCGCCCATATCGGGGGTCTTCAATTCCCGAGCTTCATTTAACACCTCCTCAAAAAAGGTCGGAAGAGAAGGCAAATGATCCACTATCATAGTCCCAAGCGAATCGCTCGGGACGCTCTGATCGAGACTCGAGGTATCGAAACCGACCCTGACCGGTATAGCCATCATCGACTCAGAAGTTTTGGTGACCTCGATAGCTTTCGCAGATCGGATCACCAAAGCCGAGGCATCATCTTCTTCTTCTTCTTCTTCTCTCAGTCACTAGGCCGAGTCCGTGGAAAGAGCGATTTCCTTCCTCCTCACCCTTCGAGTTTTGGGCTTGGGGTCCTCTGACCGAGAGATAGCTTTTCGCTTCTTATCTTTCCCCGGTTCCGGGACCGGGGACTTGGTTCATTCCTCACCACTCGAAGACCTCAAAACGGTATCCTTAGTTACACCTGCATGAAAGGAAGCCGGTAACGAATGGAGCGTAAACACATTTCGAAGAACATGAGAAGTGACCCTTACCGTGATTCTTTGCCTCCCATCTACCTTTTGCCAAATCACACCAAGCGCGTTTGGCATAAGAGGAAGTCGAGGCTAACTTCCAAACCCAATCCTCGAGGTCGGGTACCACTTGTGGCATCCAAGGGGTAGCTGTATATTGGCAAAAGATATCAGATAGTATCAGAGAAAGATACAAAAAAGCAACGCCTTATGTAAACGACTTACGGTCGAAATTCCATTCCTCGGGGAACGACATCTTCGGTTCCAGAATGAGGTCACGGGTCCTCACCCGAAATATAATGGCCCATCCAATCCCGATCCTTGTCTTCATCGATGCTCGATATTAAAGCTTTAGATGCCCGACGACGAAGCCTGATTCATCCTCGAAAGATTTGAGGCCGATACAATCGTATGAGGTGATTTAGGGTGAAATCCAGCCCCCCGACCTTGTTGGAGAAGAAGCCTAGTAAGGTTACTATGCGCCATAGAGAAGGATGAATTTCACCGAGAGTGAACTGATATCTTTTGCAAAAATCAATGATCACTGGGTCGACGGTACCCAACATGAAGGGGTAAGTATATACACTTAAAAATCCCTCCACATGAATGATGACGCTCTCTTCGGAAGAAGGAATTTGCAACACAACCTCGGGACTCCAGTTGCAGTCTTTCCTCATAACCTCAAGATGGCGCTCTGTTATTGAGCACATGCACATCGACACATGCTCACATCGACTCGGAACCGACGAAGGTTTTTCAACCTTAAAATCGATCTTCAGAGTACACGGGCCAGGAACATACTCATGTGGAGGCGGCTCCACCTGCGCCTTTTCACCGGATGACCATGAAGAGGAAGCTTTCTTCTTTTGAGGTACGGTTTTTGAAGTTTTTGCCATTGATGTAAGAGAAAACAAATCAAAGGAATATCAAAGGTTGATGAAGGTGGCTCTACAAACGGCAAAATAGAGGCAGAAAGAGTAAGAAAATTTGGGAGGTTGGAGATGTAAAAGTGGTAAATGATAAATGGAAGGGCTATTTATAGGTTTATACCGTGGCGGTTCAGTATCAACGGTGGTCGACCACCGTCTGACGTGCATTAAATACCTTAAAAGACTAAATTGACGGGACAACTATCACATACGTCATGATCGAGCCCAATGAAAACGTCAGCTTACAATCCGATCGGGTCGTCGAAAATCATATCGCTTCTCACCACATTCTTCCTGAGAAACGAGGGGACTATTTGTATACGGTCGAAATAGATTTTAGCCTCCGTACGTTTGATCGAGTTCGAATGATAAGCGATCGAAGTGAGAGCTCTAGACGAGTTCCGAGGATAGAACAAACAAGCCTCGAGCTCGAAGACCGATCAAGGAATCGGCTCGGTATCATTATCAAGCCCATGAACAAATCGAATCGCAAGGCGAAGAGAAGGTTGTCGGAGACTTACAGACCGATTGACACTCACCCCGAATGTCAAACTCGAACTCAAGGCCGAGGGCTCGATCCAATACCGAGCTCGAGCCAGTATCGAGCTCGCAGACAAGAGCCGTTGCAGCCGCACTAGGGGAGAGAATCTTGGGAGGAATCGAGGAAGAGACAATTCATCATGGGTTCTCCACTATATATTTTTTATTATAAATAAAGTAATATCCCTCTACTATAAAGGGGGGGGGGGAATCCTTGTAAGCACAAGCAGGTTCATACATTGTAAGAAAAGACTACTTCTATTTATTGAAGAATAAAGCTTTTAAGCCTGTTTTACTCAGCATACTCACTCTTCTAGTTCAACAGTTTATATCCCATTTCTATAGCCAAAATAATGGAAATTCAGCTTGTAGCTTTTTAAGAATATTACCCCGCTCGTGAATCATACATGCGACGCGGTTACACATAGATTCTTCAGCTATTATATTATTCCTCAATTCTTTTCGAAATTACGAAGTTCAAATGAAACCTTTTAAATCTTAAGTTCTTCAATTTCAACTCTTTTCAAAACATTTTGTAAGCAGACTCAATCTCGCTCCCTCTCAAGGCAAACAATAAACATAAATCAATAACAATATCAACAAGGCATGATGTGAGTCTAAAACTACCCGGACGTAGGCATAGCTAGTAGCTATGTCACAACCCAATTTCACCTATAGGTCATGATGGCGCCTAACACTACAGCTAGGCAAGACAACTAATAAATTAAACATATATTGATAAAATTTAAAACCAAGAAAAAAATAATAATAAAACACCAAATTCTACCAATGTGCCAAGACTTGGTGTCACAAGTGTATGAGCATCTAGTAGATTTTACAAAACTTCAAATATTGTCTGAAATAAAAATAGACAGAATGAAAAATACAAGAAGAGACACTAGTAGTTGCAGAACGGCTCAGAAAGGAAGCTCACCAATATGCCCCTAGATAACGTGGGTGTAAGATGATAGATCCCCCACTAGTACTTGCCTCAGGTCTTGCACAAAAAGTGCAGCAAGTGTAGTATGAGTACGTAAGCAACATGTACCCAGTAAGTATCAAGCCTAATCTCGAAGTGGTACAGACGAGATGACCGACTTTAACACTCACTAAGGGTCAATAATAATAATTGAAATAAAACTAGAATATCTAAATCAACATGATTCATAGAATTTACAATAATTTATTTAACTAGTAGAAATAATCAAATTCCTTCAAATGCAAGAATTCTCAATATATTAATTAAAACCTTCGATTCAAATAAATTTCTAATTTATCAATTAATCTCATTTACAGGAATATCAATTAATTCCTTAACAACCAGGCATAATAATCCATTAAATTCCAAGGATTCTATAATTTATCAATTAGCTTCGCAAGATGAAATAAGCTATTAAGGTATCGTATAATTATTATTATTAAGCACGATTTCTGTCGAGGACGTACGGCCCGATCCAAAGTGTCGTGTACACTGTCGAGGGACGTGCGACACGATCCATAGATGCATCTATCCTACCGAGGCATTCGACCCGCTCCACAAGAAAGGGGGACATTTTCTTATGTACCTCCGAAATGAGAGTATATTTATTATAAGATAAATTCAGGAGGAAGAACAATTTTTCTTAACAATTAATTAATTTAAATAGAAAAATCAAGTATATAAGAGATTTCCATCCTTTAATATTTTTATCTAACAATTCACAATATATATATATATATATATACCAAATAATATTAATTAAATAAAGAATACAATTTACACAAGTCATTCATGCTTTGAGTCCTAAACTATCCAGACTTTAGCATTAATAGTAGCTATGAACACACTCTCGTCACCTCGTGTGTACGTAGCCCCCACAATTAGCAACAATTATTTAATTTTTAATCACCTATGAGGTAATTTTCCCCTCACAAGATTAGACAAGAGACTTACCTCGTCTTGCTCCAATTTAATCCACTAGAAGGCCTTTTCCACGATTATCCAACTCTGTCTGGCTCGAATCTAGCCAAAATTAATTCGATACAATCACTAAAAATTATAGGAATCAATTCTATAAGAAAATACTACATTTTTAATAAAATTTCCGAAATTAATTAAAAATTCGTCTGTGGGACCCACATCTCGGAATTCGGTGAAAGTTACAAAATATGAACGCCCGCTCAACCACGAGTCTACCTATAGAAAAATCACTAAATTCCGATAACAATTTGGCCCTCAAATCTATCCAAGAGGGTTTTCAAACTTTTCCAACTCAATTCACCAATTAAATAATAAAAATAGTGATGGATTCGGGTAATTTAACCAATATTGAGTTAAGAACACTTACCCCGTTGTTTTCTTTAAAAATCTCCCAAATATCGCCTAAATCCGAGCTCCAAATCGTTAAAAATGGAAAATGGGGATGAAGTCCCATTTTCAGAACTTAACCTCTATGCACAGTGATTTCCTCTACGCGATCGCGAACATCCTCATGCGATCGCATAGCACAAATTTTTCTGCCCAATGTTAACCCTACACGATCGCATCAAGTCCCACGCGATCGCGATGCACCAGGTTCTGACTCTACGCGATCGCATCCCTCTTCACGCGATCGCGTAGCACAAACACGTGGCCCAATTTCCTCTCAAATTTCCCCTACGCGATCGCAAATAATGACACGCGATCGCGATACACACACTGGCCAATCCTACGCGATCGCGGAGGTGTCTACGCGATCGCAAAGAACACATTCCCAGCTGCCCAAATTAACCCTAAGCGATCGCAACCCTATTCACGCGATCGCAACCCCATTCACGCGATCGCGTAGAACAAATCCACCTCTGCCTAAATTACTCTACGCGATTGCATATAAGGATACCAGAAGAAAATACCAGCAGTTATCAACAGTGGTCCAAAGGCCAAAAGTGATCCATTAATCGTCCGAAACTCACCCGAGCCCCTCGGGACCTCAACCAATTATACCAACAAGTCCCAAAAAATCATACGAACTTAGTCGAACCCTCAAATCACACCAAACAATGCCAAAACCATGAATCATCCACCAATTCAAGCTTAATGAAACTTAAGATTTCCAACTTCTACATTATGTACCGAAACCTATCAATTCAAGTCCGATTGACCTAAAATTTTGCACACAAGTCATAAATGACATAACAGAGCTATGTAAATTTTCAGAACTGGATTCCGACTCCTATATCAAAAAGTAAACTCCCCGGTCAAATTTCCAAACTTAAATTCCTATTTTAGCCATTTCAAGCCTAATTTAACTACGGGCTTCCAAATAAAATTCCGAACACGCTCCTAAGTCCAAAATCACCATACAGAGCTGTTGGAATTGTCAAAATTCTATTCCGGGGTCATTTTCTCAAAATGTTGACCGAAGTCAAACTTAGCACTTTAAGGCCAACTTAAGGAACCAAGTTTTCCGATTTCAACCCAAACACTTTCAAATCTCGAACCAACCATCCCCGCAAGTCATAAATCATTAAAAGCACATACAGGAAGTTTTATTTTAGGGAACGAGGTTCTAAAAGTTAATATGACCGGTTGGGTCATTACATTCTCCACCTCTTAAACAAGCGTTCGTCCTCGAACGGGTTTAGAATTGTACCTGAAGTGCTGAATAAGTGTGAATATCTGCTCTGCATGTCTTCCACGGCCTCCCAAGTCGCTTCCTCGACTGGTTGGCCCCTCCACTGGAATTTTACTATAGAAATACTCTTGGACCTCAACTGGCGAACCTGTTTATCAACAATGGCAACTGGCTCCTCTTCATAACCCAAACTCTTATCTAGCTGAACTGTGCTGAAGTTTAACACATGTGATAGGTCGGCATGATACTTCCGGAGGATAGATACATGGAAAACCGGATGAACTCCCGATAGACTGGGAGGCAATGCAAGCTCATAAGCAACCTCCCCAACTCGTCTCAACACCTCAAATGGGCTTATAAACCTTGGGCTCAATTTCCCTTCTTCCCAAATCTCATGATTCCCTTCATCGGCGAAACTTTCAAGAGAACATTTTCACCTACCATAAATGATAAATCATGCATTTTCTGATCCGCGTAACTCTTCTGTCTGGACTGCGCTGTACGAAGTCACTCCTGAATCAACTTTACCTTTTCCAAGGCATCTTTCACCAAATCAGTACCATATAATTTAGACTCACCGGGCTCAAATCACCCGATGGGCGAACGACATCGCCGACCATATAAAGCCTCAAATGGAGCCATCTCGATGCTGGCTTGGTAACTGTTATTATAAGCAAACTCGGCCAAAGGCTAGAAACGATCCCACTGACCTCCAAAGTCAATCACACATGCCCTGAGCATATCCTCTAAAATCTGAATTATCCGCTCTGACTGGCCGTCGGTCTGCGGATGAAAGCCTGTGTTGATCTCTACACGAGTCCCCAACTCACTCTGTACTGCTCTCTAGAAATGTGAAGTAAACTGAGGGTCTTTATCCGATATGATGGAAATTGGCACGCCGTACAACCAAACTATCTCCTGAATATAAATTTGGGCCAACCTCTCTGAAGTATAAGTAGTCACAAAAGGAATAAAATGTGTCGACTTGGTCAACCTGTCAACAATGACCCAAATTGCATCAAACTTCTGCAAGGTCTGCGATAACCCAACTACAAAGTCCATAGTGATGCATTCCCATTTCCATTCTGGTATAGTCATTTGCTGAAGTAGGCCGCCTGGCCTTTGGTGCTCATATTTAACTTCCTGGCAATTTAGACACCTAGCTACATACTCAACTATGTCCTTTTTCATTCGTCCCCACTAGTAATGTTGCCTCAAATCACGATACATCTTCATAGCACCTGGATGAATAGAATATTGAGAACTGTGTGCCTCCTCTAGGATTATTTTCCTCAGTCCATCCACATTAGGAACACATAGACGATCCTGGAGTCGCAGAACACCATCCGCTCCAATAGTAACTTCCTTGGCACCACCCTATAGTACCATTTCTCGAAGAACCATTAAGTGTCGATCATCATACTGGCGAGCCTTGATCTGTTAAAATAGTGAAGATTGAGCTACAACGCATGAAAGAACTCGACTGGGCTCTGAAATGTCCAACCTCACAAGTCAGTTAGCCAAGGATTGAATATCCAAAGCTAATGGCCTCTCCTCTGCTGAAATGAAAGCCAAACTACCCATACTCTCCACCTTTCTACTCAAGGTACCTGCAACTACATTTGCTTTACCCGGATGATATGGGATAGTAATATCATAATCTTTCAGTAATTCTAGCCATCTGCGCTGCCTCAAATTTAGGTCTCTTTGCTTGAACAAATGCTGCAAAATGCGATGATCAGTATAAACTTCATAGGACACCCCATAAAGATAATGCCTCCAAATCTTAAGAGCGTGAACAATTGCAGCTAACTCCAGATCATGTACTGGATAATTCTTCTCGTGGGGCTTCCGCTGCCGTGAAGCATAAGCAATGACTCGCCCTTCCTGCATTAATATACAACCCAAACCAACACATGAAGCGTCACAATACACCGTATACCTCCCCGAGCCGGAAGACAACACTAACACTGGTGTTGTAGTCAATGTTGTCTTAAGCTTCTGAAAGATCACCTCACAATCATCGGACCATCAGAACGGAGCACCCTTCTGGGTTAATTTGGTCAAAGGCGCTGCAATAGATGAAAAACCTTCCACGAATAGACAATAATAACATGCTAAACCCAGAAAACTCCTGATCTCAGTCGCCGAAGTGGGACGATGCCGATTCTGAACTGCCTCAATCATTTTGGGATCAACCTTAATACCATCACCCGATACAATATTCCCCAAAAATTCTATAGACTCTAGCCAGAACTCATATTTGGAGAACTTAGCATATAGCTTTTGTTCCCGCAATGTCTGAAGCACTACTCTCATATGCTGCTCGTGCTCCTCCTTACTACGCGAGTAGATCAAAATGTCATCAATGAAGAAAATGACAAATGAATCAATATATGGCCTGAATACCCTGTTAATCAAATTCATAAACGCTGTCGGGCATTAGTTAAACCAAAAGACATTACCAGGAACCCATAATGATCATATCTAGTATGGAAAGCAGTTTTCGGAACATCCGAATCTAGAATCTTCAACTTATGATACCCTGACCTCAAGTCGATCTTAGAGAACACCCAAGCACCTTGCAACTGGTCAAATAAGTCATCAATATGTGGCAACGGGTACTTGTACTTAATAGTAACTTTGTTCAATTGGCGATAATCAATACACATTCGCAGTATGCCATCCTTCTTCTTCACAAATAATACCGGTGCACCCCAAAGCGATACAGTCGGTCTGACGAACCCGTTGGCTAGTAACTCCTCAAGTTGTTCTTTCAACTCTTTCAATTCTTTTGGAGCCATGCGATACGGTGGAATAGATATAGGCTGAGTATCTGGAGACAAGTCAATACAGAAATCAATATCATGATCAAGTAGCATACCTGAAAGATCTGAAGGAAATACATCGGAGAACTCCCGAACTACAAGCACTGAATTAATAGTCGGAGTCTCTATAGTGGTATCCCGAACATAAGCTAAATAAGCTAAATAACCCTTCTCAACCATGTGTTGAACCTTTATAAAAGAAATAACCCGATTAAATGAACTAACCGACGAACCCTTCCACTCTAGCCTAGGCAAAGATAGAATAGCCAAGGTAACAGTTTTGGCATGACAATCTAGAATATCATGATATGGAGATAACCAGTCCATACCTAGAATAATTTCAAAATCGATCATCTCGAGCAATAAGAGATCTGCTCTAGTTTCATAACCACAAAATGTAATAACACAAGACCGGTAGATCCGATTCACAATAACAGAATTGCCTACAGGAGTGGACACATAAACATGAGTACTCAAGGACTCAAGAGAAACACCCAGGAATGGAGAAAATAGAGATGACACATATGAATACGTGGATCCTGAATCAAATAATACTGAGGCATCCTTTCCGCAAACAGAAATAATACCTGTATTCACAGCATCTGAGGCCTATGCATCTGGTCTAGCCGGAAAAGCATAGAACCGATCTGGAGCGCCAACTGGCTGGCCTCTGCCTGGCTGACCTTCACCTCTCGGATGGCCCCTACCCACCTGTCCTCCACCTCTTGGTGGTCGAACTACTGGTGGAGAAACTGGTCCCGTAAGCATAGGCTATTGACCCTGCTGTACTAGTCTACCCCGAAGCCTGGGGAAAAATCTCCGCATTTGACTGGGATCCCCGCACTCGTAACAACTCTTCGGTACGATGGGCTGCTGACTATGTGTCTGGCCCTGGGGAACTGAATACCCACTGGGAGGACCCTGAATAGCTGTTGGGCAGTAAGAACTCTCTGGTATAGCACTGAGATAAGGTCAAACTGGAGTATCCTGAGGAGGTGGTGGTGTTTGATATGGGGGTCTGCTGGACTGCCCCCTCACGAACTTACCTCTGCCACCAGACGGAGCACCTTTGAACTCTCCAGAGTACCTGAACCGCTTATCTCTCATAACCTGCTCTCGGCTCCGCCGACGTACACCCTCAATCCTGCGGGCTATCTCCACAACTAGCTCATAAGAAGTACCCATCTCAACCTCTCGAGCCATAGTGGCCTGAATGCCAGTATGTAAACCAGCTACAAACCTCCACACTCTCTCCGCCTCAGTAGGGAGTATCATAAGTGCATGGCGAGATAATTCAGAGAACCTCGCATCATAATCGGTCACTGACATCTAACCCTGCTGGAGCAGCTCAAACTAAAACCGCAACTCTTCCCTCTGAGAGGGTGGGATATACCTATCCAGGAAAATACGGGTGAACCTGTCCCAAGTCATGGGAGGAGAATCTGCTAGTCTGCCAAGAACATAAGACTGCCACCATCTACGGGCCCTGTCCTCTAGATGAAAAGTAGCGAAGTCAACCCCATGAGATTCCAATATCCTAGTGTTATGCAGCCTGTCCCTGCAACGATCAATGAAGTCATGTGGATCCTCATGTCGCTCACCCCCAAAGACAGGAGGATGTAGTCTAGTCCATTTGTCCAATAGTTTCTGAGGATCAGCGGCTACAGCTGGCCTGGGCTCAGGTGTCGCTGTTGCCACTGGCTGGGCTCCACCCATGGGTAGTGTACCCTAGGTCTGATATACATCAACTGCCTGTCCGTGAGCCTGTGCGGTAGGAGTCCGTGCTCCCCCGCCCGCCTGAGATGTGGCTGGGTCTGCCAGAAATAAACTGGCCCGAGTCATATTGTCCATGAACCGCAACATACGACCCATGACATCCTAAAATCCCAGTGTAGATGTGAATCCACCGGAGCTGGCTCTGCCACATGAACCTCATCCTGTTCCTCAACAATGGGTTTCTCTGCTGGACCCACTGGTGGCATAACTGGAACAGTCCTGGGACGTCCTCGCCCTCTACCACGGGCTGGAGCCCTCCCTCGGCCTCGGCCTCGGCCTCTAGAAACTGGGGGAGTAGCTCTTCCCTGGTCTGAAACTTCATTCGAGCGCGTTCTCACCATCTGTGTGAGAATAAGAGAAGAATATTTAGTACTACATTAATTGCATGATGGAATATGAAGAAAGGTAGTTTCCTAACACCCTATAGCCTCTCGAAGATAAGTACAGACGTCTCCGTACCGATCCGCAAGACTCTATTAGGTCTGCTCATAACTTGTGAGACCTACGTAATCCTAGTGCTCTGATACCATGTTGTCATGACCGAATTTCACCTATAGGTCGTGATGGCGTCCAACACTACAGCTAGGCAAGCCAACTAATAAATTTAACATATATTGATAAAATTTAAAACCAAGAAAAAAAAATAAAACACCAAATTCTACCAATGTGTGTGCCAAGACCTGGTGTCACAAGTGTATGAGCATCTAGTAGATTATACAAAACCACAAATACTATCTGAAATAAAAATAGACAGAATGAAAAATACAAGGAGAGACACTAGTTGTTGCAGAACAGCTCAGAAAGGCAGCTCACCACTATGACCATGGATAACGCGGGTGTAAGATGATAGGTCCCCCACTAGTACTTACCTCAGGTCCTGCACAAAAAGTGCAGCTAGTGTAGTATGAGTACGTAAGCAACATGTACCCAGTAAGTATCAAGCCCTAATATCGAAGTGGTAGAGATGAGATGACCGACTTTGACACTCACTAAGGGTCAATAATAATAATTGAAATAAAACTAGAATATCTAAATCAACATGATTCACAAAATTTAGAATAATTTATTTAACCAGTAGAAATAATAAAATTTCTTCAAATTCAACAATTCTCAATATATTAATTAAATTCCTTCGATTCAAATAAATTTCCAATTTATCAATTAATCCCATTTACATGAATAACAATTAATTCCTTAACAAGCATGCATAATAATCCATTAAATTCCAAGGATTCTCCAATTTATCAATTAGCTTCGCAAGCTGAAATAAGCTATTAAGGTATCGTATAATTATTATTATTATTAAGTACGATTTCTGCCGAGGATGTACGACCCGATCCAGAGTGTCGTGTACACTGCCGAGGGACGTGCGACACGATCCATAGATGCATCTATCCTACCGAGGCGTTCGGCCCGCTGCACAAGAAATGAGGACATTTTCTTATGTACCTCCGGAATGAGAGTATATTTATTATAAGATAAATTTAGGAGGAAGAACAATTTTTCTTAATAATTAATTAATTTAAACAGAAAAATCAAGTATATAAGAGATTTCCATCCTTTAATATTTTTATCTAACAATTCACAATATATATATATATATATATATATATATATATATATATATATATATATATATGTTAATTAAATAAAGAATACAATTTACACAAGTCATTCATGCTTCGAGTCCTAAACTACCCAGACTTTAGCATTAATAGTAGCTATGCACGGACTCTCATCACCTCGTGCGTACTTAGCTCCCACAATTAGCAACAATTATTTAATTTTTAATCACCTATGAGGTAATTTCCCCCTCACAAGGTTAGACAAGAGACTTACCTCATCTTGCTCCAATTTAATCCACTAGAAGGTCCACGATTATCCAACTCTGTCTCGCTCGAATCTAGCCAAAAATAATTCGATACAATCACTAAAAAGTATAGGGATCGATTCTATAAGAAAATACTACATTTTTAATAAAACTTCCAAAATTAATTAAAAATTCGTCTGTGGGACCCATGTATCCGAATTTGACTAAAGTTACGAAATATGAACGTCCGCTCAACCACGAGTCTACCTATACCAAAATCACTAAATTCCGATAACAATTCGGCCCTCAGATCTATCCAAGAGTGTTTTCAAACTTTTCCAACTCAATTCACCAATTAAATGATAAAAGTAGTGATGGATTCGGGTAATTTAACCAATATTGAGTTAAGAACACTTACCCCGTTGTTTTCTCTGAAAATCTCCCAAACATCACCTAAATTTGAGTTCCAAATCGTTAAAAATGGAAAATGGGGACGAAGTCCCATTTTCAGAACTTAAACTCTCTGCCCAGTAATTTCTTCTACGCGATCGCGTAGCACAAATTTTTCTGCCCAAACGTTAACCCTACGCGATCGTATCAAGTCCCACGCGATCGCGATGCACCAGGTTCTGACTCTACGCGATCGCATCCCTCTTCACGCGATCACGTAGAACAAACGCGTGGCCCAGCTTCCTCTCATATTTCCCCTACGCGATCGCAAATAATGACACGCGATCGCGGACGTGTCCACGCGATCGCAATGAATAAATTCCCAGCTGCCCAAATTAACCCTACGCGATCGCAACCCCATTCACGCGATCGCGTAGAATAAATCCACCTCTGCCTAACTTACTCTATGCGATCGCAGACCAACTTACGCGATGGCGTATAAGGATACCAAAAGAAAATACCTACAGTTATCAGCAGTGGTCCAAAGGCCAAAAGTGATCCGTTAATCGTCTGAAACCCACCCGAGCCCCTCGAGACCTCAACCAATTATACCAACAAGTCCCAAAATATCATACGAACTTAGTCGAACCCTCAAATCATACCAAACAACGCTAAAACCACGAATCATTCACCAATTCAAGCTTAATGAAATTATGATTTCCAACTTCTACATTATGTACCGAAACCTATCAATTCAAGTCCGATTGACCTCAAAATTTGCACACAAGTTATAAATGACATAACAGAGCTATGTAAATTTTCGGAACTGGATTCCGACTCCGATATCAAAAAGTCAACTCTCCGGTCAAACTTCCAAACTTAAATTCCTATTTTAGCCATTTCAAGCCTAATTTAACTACGGACTTCCAAATAGAATTCCGAACACGCTCCTAAGTCCAAAATCACCATACGGAGCTGTTGGAATCTTCAAAATTCTATTCCGGGGTTGTTTTCTCAAAATATTGACCGAAGTCAAACTTAACACTTTAAGGCCAACTTAAGGAACCAAGTGTTCCAATTTCAACCCAAACACTTCCAAATCTCGAACCAATCGTCCCCGCAAGTCATAAATCATTAAAAGCACATACAAGAAGTTTTATTTTAGGGAACGAGGTTTTAAAAGTTAAAATGATCGGTTGGGTTATGACAAGCTACGTACGGACTCTTGTCACCTCATGCGTACGTAGCCCCCACAAATAGAAGCACACAATAATTTAGTTCACCTATGGGGTTAATTCCTCCTTACAAGGTTAGAAAGGAGACTTACCTCGCTCCGTAGTTCCATAACCGGCTGCCGAGCCCTTCAAACAACTTGAATCCATGCACAACGCTCCAAAACTAGTCAATAATTATGCAAACCCATTAATATACACTCGAATACTCATTATAATCCAATTTATAGCAATTTCTAACCCCGATCGAAAAGTTGATAAAATCACCCTCGGGACCACGTGCCCGAATTCCGAAAATATTCGAAGATAAACTTTACCCATAACCCCACGAACTCAAATATATAATTTATTCTCCATTTCCATGTCCAATTTCATGATTAAAATCCAAAAATACCTAGTTCTAGGTTTTTCTTCAGAATCCCATATTTCTACAAATTTCCATGTCTAAATCCATATATAAACCATGTATTTAACTTGCAATAGGTGGGAATCACTTACCTTGATATAGATGATGAATATGGAGCTCCAAAATCGCACCAAGACCGGCTCCCATGGAGCAAATGAAGTGAAAATGGCCAAAAATCCCATTTTAAAACATCTCACTGCCCAGTCTGATTCCTTCTTCGCGATCGCGGGAACACCTTCGCGATCACGAAGACCAAATTCTGCTGTCCCAACTTCTCTTCTACGCGAATGCGACAACTGTGATGCGATCGCGAACCTCTACCTGATCAACCTACGCGAACGCGAGCCCAGCTCCGCGAACGCAAAGGCCAAACCTTAATGCCTCAGACCAATGCTTTTGCGATCGCATACCTTTACCTGCGATCGCGAAGAACAACTTCGCCAGCTCCCAGTCAGCACTATACGACCGCGTGCCATCTACGCGATCACAACGAACAACCCAAACACCAGAAACTAGCAATCATAAACATGGAGAATTTGGTCTGAAACCATCCCGAAACACACCCGGGGCCCCCGGGACCCCAACCAATCATACCAACCAGTCCCATAACACATTAAGAACTTGCTCGAGACCTCAAATCGCATCCAACAACATTGAAATCATGAATCGCACCCCAATTCAAACTTAATGAATTTTGAAACTTCAAAATTCTACAATCGATGCTGAAATCTATCAAATCACATCCGATTGACCTCACATTTTGCACACAAGTCATAATTGACATTACAGACCGATTCCAACTTCCGGAATCGGATTCCGACCCCGATATCAAATAGTCCACTTCCGGTCAAACTACTCAAAAATCTTAAAATTTATAACTTTAGCCAAATGACTCCAAAATGACCTACGGACCTCCAAATCCACTTCCGGACGCGCTCCCAATACCGGAATCACCATATGGAGCTATTTCCAGACTCGAAATTCCAAATGGACATCGATAACATCGAAATGCACTTCAACCCAAATTTATAGAATTTTTCCAAAATGCTAACTTCCACAATAGGTGGCGAAACGCTCCCGGGGCATCCAAAACCCGATCCGAACATACGCCCAAGTCCGAAATCATAATACAAACCTGCTGGAACCTTCAAATCTTGATTCCGAGGCTGTTTACTCTAAAATCCAATCTTAATCCATTCTTCCAATTTAAAGCTTTCGAAATGAGAATTTGCTTTCCAAATCGACTTTGAACTTCCTGAAAATTTAATTCCGACCACACGTACAAGTCGTAATACATGAAGTGTAGCTACTCATGGACTCAAAATGCTGAACGACGTGATAGGGCTCAAAAAGATCGATCGGGTCGTTACATTCTCTCCCACTTAAATATACGTTCGTCCTTGAACGTGCTAAGAACTGCTCTGGGTTGTCCGAAATCACTGTTTAATACCTCGTGCACTTACCCGTGCTGCCACAACTTAGTTGATCACACTATCTCGAGCCATTCTGGAGATTCTCCCTTTTTACTTTGCCAAATCAGCCTTAGAGTCCAATTCCAACATCCAGAATTCTCTGCTAGACCTGTTCCCATCATACGAACATCGTATCAATCACCACACGATGTACCAGAACATGACTGCGTACCTTTGCTGAATACACACCATGCACCGCAACATTCACATGACCATAATAACATCCTCTGATAATAATAGCCGAAATTCCACGAACCCGATGCCCACAACATACCTCATGACACACACATGTCCTGCTCCAACTCTTGTAATGCTGCCGCAGCGGAAACGATGCATAGAAATTTACAACCAACTGCCGAGTCAACCATTCATTGAGTTTCTCCCCTTGACAAGAACCATTACCTCATTCTGGACTGAATACCGATATTTAATCTTTAACTAGACCTCATACCAGTTTGATTACACTGACCCCAGGTCCAATAATCTCGTCTCTCCTAATATAAGCTGCCCAGGCAATAAGTCACCTCAGACTCTGCCAAAAATCTCATATGATGCCCCAACGTGCCGACAAACTACAAACTTGAATGTGATACAGAAGGAAAATGAACTCTGGAAAGAACTATTCAACCCACGTAACTAATTAAATAACCGAAAAGGCGTTATGAACCTTCCTCAGAAAATGAGAAACAAAACACACAAGAATAGATATAGGGAACTGTACTCAACATCACACTATTGAGGTGTGCAACCCGATCCAAATAACATACCTGTGGCAGCGTGCCACCCAATCCACAAATAAAATCTACGTAAAGAGATACTTATCGAGCTAGAATGCTCATTACTACAAAATACCCGAATATCGGCCACAAGCACGCTAAGAGCATAATACCATCCCTGGGGAGACAGATAGTGCCATACGCTACAAAACTCAAGCAAAACTAAGGTGCGATCTATGCTTTGAATCTCGAGAGCCATCCTGCTCACATAACACCATCGCTATGCGGAACCTCAACACATACGAAATTTACCAAGCCGTTTCACAACTCACACGGCAAAATATAGTATTACATGAAATAGCCGATGACGAAATGACATCCAACGTCCGAATACTCTTCCATAACGAGCGTTATGCCTAAATGAACACATTCGGCCTGACTTAGAGCCCATATTCACTTTTAAATCCATCCACAGGTCTCAAGCCGATTCTGATCGCACCGTACTAGGCTAATAACCTTTCAAGGGTCCATAATAACGCCTTTTTCCCATAACACATAAGAACAACCATCATAATCGGAACAAACTTCCACAGTCCACCACCAAATGAACCGAGCGTCCTTCAGGCATAAATTCCCAATTAGCAATATTACCAAAATCTTCATACTTGGTTTCCATCGTTCAATCAATAAAGTGACTACATGTCACACCTATACAATCTTCTCGGGGTATATACTCCCATGACCTTCCGCACCAGGTAACAAGTGTGTACATTCATACTACCGTCCATACCAATCGCTGTAAAGCAAACTCAAGAATCCGCATTTAGTATGCAAAGCCTCTTCACACCAGGAACCGATCTCAAGTGACGCCAAAGATAATACCAACTTACTCTAACCATCTAAATCCTTTCCCGCTCATCCGAGCTATTGACATTCTTGTCGACACCAAACTGCAACCTTGATCCTCAACTTCCAAATCCCATGCCGATCACTACACTTAGTAATGCCAATACATAAGAGTACAAAAATTTCATCTTAACTTCCGAACTACTAATAGGGTAAACACTTAACCACATAGAAACCTTTTACTTAACTCGTTCCAAGAGAACCATCTCAACTCGCGACTGAATCCTCATATATGCAGAAAGTACCAACCTCAAGTAGTGGTCTAAACCACCACAATCCTTCCAGGATCCGTCTACACCTAACATGCCATAAAGATCGAATGCCCCAAATAAAATGAATTACGGCGACCGTCAAACCTCGCACGTACCGCCACAAATCACATGCACAACTCGACACGCTGAAGGAGCTGATCATTGCCATCATCATGCCAATTCAACCATTTCTAACCAAAAACCGACTTCTCCTAATTTACTCTAGATCTTCCTTAGAAATAACAACAACTCCTTTATCAATATCCGCTGCAAAAGCTCGATATTCAACCATACCATGGACTCGAAATCCTTAGACACCACACCTTAACTTTGAATCTACTAGGACCGTTATTGAGAGTCACTCACTCTGAATTGGTCCCAAATATAATCAACTCCAAGGCTCCGCTAGCACATGAGCACCCTCTCAAAGAAGCACCTGGTCGTATCATCTTCCTTGTAACTCGCCTCTACACGGAGCAGAAATCCTGAGTCTTCCCAAAGCCTGAGCATAAATCGGTAAGGCCAACTATAGCACACATTCCTCAAATCGCTTGCTCAAATTACCACTGACGTTCTCTTTCCTTAGTTGTAATAACCCATCAATATGCCGATAACCAAAAATCTTACAAATAGACAACCATGCAATCCAACTGTAGGCAGTGGGACTCTCCCACTTAGCTTGAATCTATTATTGCATAAACTTGGAACCCACCAAGATTCTTCCTTCATCGACATGATCCAGCACAATCAACCCGCCAAAATCCTCAAAATCCTTCTATTAAATCTCTTACCGGGTAGCCAGTAGAATTCTTCGTAGAAGCTTCGTCAATCACCACACGACCGCTAACCTGCTCACAGGAGATAACCCACATATGGAAATTACATGAGGACATATTCCAACGTCGCTGCACTGGGTATAATTACTACAAAATCAGTAGATCATCCTGAGTCCGAGCTCATTCAACTAAAGATGCGACAATACATTCCAATCCCAAGTCATGTTGTATCTTTCTTCATATCAAGCAACTCCTTTCTGTTGTATCCAATCTCCCACCGTATAATAGCCAATATTTCAAATTAAGTCTGTAGACCTAGTCACTGTCCACCATGAATGCCAAATCACTCTAATTTTTCCTCTAGACGTGTAGCTATCCTACCCCGTAACCCGTATGCTACCTTGCCACTCTCCCACTTTGGTCAAACCCTCTCCTTTAAGCAACTACTCGACTTCTGTTTCTCACACTTGGCCTTCTAGGAACTTAACCACCACGAGACACCTCCCACATGTCCTTCCTCATTCTTCACTGCCCAGTTGTTTCCTTAAATCAAAATCTATTTATGTAGCACTTGAACCGATAGATCGCTACCAACTTTAAACCCTTTCAGAAACCATCTTTCTCGAGCCATCAATACCAGGAATGCCGATTCGATCCTGAACCCCTGCATACTGCGACCTCAGACATCCGC
Organism: Nicotiana tomentosiformis; assembly: GCF_000390325.3. Classification (NCBI taxonomy): domain Eukaryota; kingdom Viridiplantae; phylum Streptophyta; class Magnoliopsida; order Solanales; family Solanaceae; genus Nicotiana; species Nicotiana tomentosiformis. Next base: position 139,947,774 of record NC_090819.1, read on the forward strand.
TTTCCCGGCACCATTTATAATACTCTACCCCAAGGCGAATTGAAGGAAACCATAACACCGGCAAACTTAACACATTATAATCAATCAAGGACAAGTCTGAACATCCTCAGTTAGATTTCCTTTCCTCCGTCGGAAGTAAAATACTGAATCTCTGAATCATGCACTGAGTAAACCTCCTTTCAAGTCATTCACTGCCCTGACACATGGGCAAGCACCCTACCATCACATCAATATTGTGCGATAACAACTCATGAGCATCGTAGCAACCTGTGCATAGCCTCGAAGCTCTCAGAAGTACAACTACTAAGCTGAAATGACAGAATATCCTTCCGGAAGGCGACGCCATTAGCCCAATCAGCTATGTAGGGAGAAACATCCCGCACCACATCTGCAGGACCATTACAATTCCTCAATTCCCGATTTATAACCAGTGCTTCACGTCGCATAAGATTGAATGGGAAGGAAATGAAGGCATAAGCCCTAAAGGAATCAAAACGCACGATCATAATCAAGAAGGGAAGTGCTCCTAACAGCCCTGTAGCCTCTCGAAAATAAGTACATGCATCTCAGTACCGATCAGCAAGACTCTACTAGACTCGCTCATGACTCGTGAGACCTAAGTGAACCTAGTGCTCTAATACCATGTTGTCACGACCCAAAATCCGTTAGAGGTCGTGATGGCACCGGACACCAATGTCAGGAAAACCAACACTAAATAGTTAATTAAATTCTCATTTTGATATTTTTAAAATCATAAATTTACTTCATTTTATTTAGTAAAAGATGAATTTACAACATAAATAACAATGTTTTCCAATTCTAATAGTGAACATCCCATAATCATCCAAGAACTTGGTGTCACAAGTGCATGAGCCTTTTTTAGAAATTTAAAATAAAACACAATAACTGTCCGGAATACAACTTGGACAGGAAAGAAAATACAATACTCTGAAGGAGTTGGCTGCGGTGCGTCGTATAGAATGCAACTCACCTAAGTCCCCACCATAATCACGCCTTTGTGCCCACAAGGCAGCTAAACATACGTGTACTTGCACAAAAATATGCAGCAAGTGTAGCATGGGTACGTAAATCAACGCATACCCAGTAAGTATCCCGCCTAACCTCAAAAAAGTAGTGACGAGGGGTCGACTCAGACACTTACTATGGGCTATAATCTATATACCAATGATATGAAAAATTATGGATTTTTATGAGGCAACGGTAAACACAATAATATGAGACCGGTAAATAATTCTCTTGTTAATAGGATATTTCCAAAATTATCTTCATCTTTTAACAATTTATATCTCCGGCCAATGAGGCCATGTCAATTACCAATAATTCCAAACAATCAATTAAGTCATGCGCAAATCATGCCGAGGTCGTACGGCCCAACAAATATGAAACTGTGCACTGCCAGAGGGTCGAATGGCGTGAACCATAAATGCATCTATAAATTTTCCCGCTCGCGAATCATACATATGACGCGGTCCCCGTTCGCGAATCATACATGCGACGTGGCCAAATATAAGTTTAATGTTAAAATAATATCTTTTTCTTGATTCTTTTCAAAATAATAGAAATTCAACTTGTAGCTTTTTAAGAAAATTACCCCGCTCGCGAATCATACATGCGACACGGTTACACATAGATTCTTCAGCTATTATATTATTCCTCAATTCTTTCCGAAATTACGAAGTTCAAATGAACCCTTTTAAATATTAAGTTGTACAATTTCAACTCGTTTCAAAATATTTTGTAAGCAGACTCAATCTCGCTCCCTCTCAAGGAAAACAATAAACATAAATCAAAAACAATATCAACAAGGCATGATGTGGGCCTAAAACTACCCGGACGTAGGCATAGCTAGTAGCTACGTATGGACTCTCGTCACCTCGTGCGTACGTAGCCCCCACAAATAGAAGCACACAATAATTTAGTTCACCTATGGGGTTAATTCCCCCTTACAAGGTTAGAAAGGAGACTTACCTTGCTCCGTAGTTCCATAACCGGCTTCCGAGCCCTTCAAACAACTTGAATCCATGCACAACGCTCCAAAACAAGCCAATAATTATGCAAACCCATTAACATACACTCGAATACTCATTATAATCCAATTTATAGCAATTTCTAACCCCGATCGAAAAGTTGATAAAATCACCCTCGAGCCCACGTGCCCGGATTCCAAAATTTTCGAAGATAAACTTTACCCATAACTCCACGAACTCAAATATATAATTTATTCTCCATTTCCATGTCCAATTTCGTGGTCAAAATCCAAAATAGCTAGTTCTAGGTTTTTCATCAAAATCCCATATTTCTACAAATTTCCATGCCTAAATCCATATATAAACCATGTATTTAACTTGAAATAGGTGGGAATCACTTACCTTAACATAGATGCTGAAGATGGAGTTCCAAAATCTCCCCAAGACCGGCTCCCATGGAGAAAATGAAGTGAAAATGGCCAAAAATCCCATTTTAAAACATCTCCCTGCCTAGTCTGATTCCTTCTTCGCGATCGCGGGAAAACCTTCGTGATCACGAAGACCAAATTCTGCTGTCCCAACTTCTCTTCTATGTGAACGCAATAATTGTGATACGATCACGAACCTTTGCTTGATCAACCTACGTGAACACGAGCCTAGCTCCGCGAACACAAAGGCCAAACCTTCATGCCTTAGACCAATACCTTCCGCAATCGCGTACCTTTCCCTGCGGTCGCGAAGAACAACTTTGCCAGCTCCCAGTCAGCACTATGCGCAAAAACCAGCAATCATAAACAAAGGGAATTTGGTCCAAAACCATCCCGAAATACACCTGGGACCCCAACCAATCATACCAACCAGTCCCATAATACATTACAAACTTGCTCGAGACCTCAAATCACATCCAACAACATCGAAATCATGAATCGCACCCTAATTCAAACTTAATGAACTTTAAAACTTCAAACTTCTATAATCGATGCCGAAACCTATCAAATCACGTGCGATTGACCTCAAATTTTGCACACAAGTCATAATTGACATTACGAACCTGCTGGAACCTTCAAATCCCAATTTCGAGGCCGTTTACTCTAAAATCCAATCTTAGTCAATTCTTCCAACTTAAAGCTTTCGAAATGAGAATTTTCTTTCCTAACCTACTCTGAACTTCCCGAAAATTTAATTCCGACTACACGTACAAGTCGTAATACCTGAAGTGAGGCTACTCATGGCCTCAAACTGCTGAACGACATGCTAGGGCTCAAAACGACCGGTCGGGTCGTTACAAATTACGCTTTGAATTGATATATTAATTTACTAACGGTGGAAGTTAATTAGATATATTAATTAGTTCATTATATTACTCTAACAAATGATACTATTAGAATATATATACGATTAAAATTTTATTATATTTTGTACAAATTATGTGATATTTGACTTAAGATATTCGTGCAACGCACAAGTATAAAGACTAGTATTATTACAAAATCATGAATACAATGTCGGTTTACAAAAATAACCTTATAATATTAAGCATAATAACTCATAATAAAAGAATATAACCGGAATTCTAGATATTAGCCTTATAATCCTATTACTTTTAGGACATAATACTACACGTTAGGAATCCTACATGATTACCTTTAGGAATCCTTTTAGTATAATTACTTCCTTCTATGTAATTCATATAAAATTGAACAAGTAAATATCTTTAGTCGTTTAATCCTATTACTTTTAGGATATACTTCTTAAAAATTCCTATTACCAATTTAATTTGAAAACGTATTATAATGTCATATTACTAATTTAATTTGAGAATGTATTATATTGTCCAAATCCATTTAGAAAAATGAGAGCCTATATTATTATAAAAGTATAAATACAATATAAATATATGAAAAATAGCCCTAAAATATTAAATGGAAGAACTCATAAGGAAAGGACATAACTACAAAAACCTATTATTTGGACTACAATACTTTTTATGCTAATTTTTAATATTTAAGATTTTAAAATTAATAAAAATTAGCCTATTAAATTCTTATTAAAAATATATATGAAGGTTTAATAAAATTAATTTCATAAGAATCCTCTATATTTATAATACATTACCACTACATATTGTCCAATACGAAGAAAAAATAAAAGTAATATTAAATGGAATGCATAAAGAGTTATGTGATGACCCAAAATATCATATTTAATTTAAACATTTATTTCAGTGTTATAAGTCCTCGAAAAGTACTATTTATAATTCATCGACTTGTGTGCATAGTCCATATAATTTTCCGGAAAGTTTTTATGTGAAACATTGATTAAAATGTGAAATGGTGCTTCAAAACTCATCTGAGATATCTTTGGCCAACATTTTGAGAAAACAGACTCGGATCAGTATTTTAATAGTTCCGATAGGTCCGTATCATGATTTGGGACTTAGGCGTATGCCCAGAATTTAATTCGGAGGTCCCTAGCTCAAATTATCGCCAAAAACGAAAACTAGAAATCTAAAGGCGAACAATTTCTAAAGTTTGACCGCATAGTTGACTTTATTGATATCGGGGTCGGAATCTGATTCTGAAAATAGGAATAGGTCCGTTATGTCATTTGTGACTTGTGTGCAAAATTTGATGTCAATCGGACTTGATTTGATAGGTTTCGGCGTTGAATGTAAAAGTTGAAAGTTCTTAGTTTCATTAGACTTGAATTGAGGTATGATTCGACGTTTTAGCGTTGTTTGATGTGATTTGAGGTTTCGACTAAGTTCGTATGATGTTTTAGGACTGATTGGTGTATTTGATTGAGGTCCCCGGGACCTCGGGTGAGTTTCAGAAGGTTAACAGATCGAAATTTGGACTTAAACAATTGCTGGAAACTTTAGCCTTCTGGTGCAATCGCACCTGCATAATTTAGCTCGCAGGTTTGGGCCGCGGTCGAGGTCGCGATCAGGCATGGGTCAAGGTCGAGGTCTCAACCAAGCATGGGCCGAGGTAGAGGTCGTAGAAGCGAGCAGATGGGCCGAGGTCGCGACCAGGAATGAGTTGAGGTCGAGGTCGCAAAAGAGGCCAGACATGAGTTGAGGCCGAGGTGTAAGAAGCGAGCATTTGAGGCCGTGGTCACGACCAGGCTTGAGTTGAGGCCGCAGAAGCGACCAGGCATGAGTTGAGGCCGAGGTCTAAGAAGCGAGCAGTTAAGGTCGAGGTCTAAGAACCGAGCAGTTAAGGCCGAGGTCTAAGAAGCGAGCAGTTGAGGCCGAGGTCGCAGAAGCGAAAAGCCCTGGACAGAACATATAAATTCGGGGGTTGACCATTTTCATCCATTTTTGGATTTTAAGAGCTCGGGTGAGGCGATTTTCAGGAGATGTTTCAAGGAAAATATTGGGGTAAGTGTTTCTTATCCTATATTGATTATAATTCATGATTCCATACTCATTTATATCATGAATCCGTGAATTTATGGAAGAAAAAATAGTTGTTTTTTATAAACTCTTCCAAAAACGAAACCTAAGATTTGAAGGTGCATTTGACATCGGAATTGGATAATTTTTGTATGGTTGAACTTGTATCGGAACAGGTGTTCGGATTTCGTGTTGAGTATATTGAATTGCTTGTGACTAGATTTGAAACTTTTGGACACGAATTCGCGAACAAAATGTGTATTGGAATCTTGAAATTTGGTTGCGAAGCGAGGTAAGTGTCGTGGTTAACCTTGACTTGAGGGAATAGAACCCTTGAATTATTTGTTTACATGAATTTCATGTGTAACGACGTATAGGCGAGGTGACGGGTGCCTATACGTTGTCAAATTGATTATTTACCTATTTATCTGACAAATCATAAATTAATTTAAATCATGAATTAATTATTATATTAATTATTTCTCTCATATTCCTTGTCTAATATTATGTTTTGAATTCATGATATAATTTTTACATGCTTATTTGACTTATGTGTCTCAATTGCTACTTGACATTTAACATATTAAATATTAAATTGCCTATTTTCTCCCTGATTTCCACAATTAATTGCTACTTATCATTATTTGTTTCATAAATAAATTCTAATTATTGTATGCCTTGGTTCTTAATAATTTCTCATTGAACATGGTATTTATTGGAGTATTTTTATTACATTTAAGAGTCGTTAAATTATATTGATGGAACGGGTTGCACGCCGCAACGGAAATGAAAATGAATATATTAGAGGATCGGGTTGCACTCCGCAACAGATTTATTTAAAGTTTATATTGTTGGAGCGGGTTGCACGCCGCAACGAAATTTAATTGAAAGCTTATATTGTAACGACCCGATCGGTCGTTTTGAGCTCCATCGTGTCGTTCGGCGGTTTGAGGCCTTGAGTAGCTTCACTTCAGGTATTATGACTTGTGTGTGTGGTCGGAATTGAATTTCAGAAAGATCGGAGTTGGATCGGAAAGCAAATTCTCATTTCGAAAGTTTTAAGTTGGAAGAATTGACTAAGATTGGATTTTAAAGTAAACGGCCTCAGAATCGGCATTTGAAGGTTCGAGCAGGTTTGTATGATGGTTTAGGACTTGAGTGTATGTTCAGATCGGGTTTTGGATGCCCCGGAAGAGTTTCGACACCTATTGTGAAAGTTAGCATTTTGGAAGAATTCCATAAATTTGGGTTGAAGTACATTTCGATGTTATCGATGTCCGTTTGGAATTCAGAGTTTGGGAATAGCTCCGTATGGTGATTCCAGTATTGGGAGCGCGTCTAGAAGTGGATTTGGAGGCTCGTAGGTCATTTTGGAGTCATTTGGCTAAAGTTAAAAATTTGAAGGTCAATCGGACCTGATTTGATATGTTTCGGCATCGAATGTAGAAGTTGAAATTTCTAAAGTTCATTAAGCTTGGAATGTGGTGCGATTCATGAATTCAACATTGTTTGATGTGATTTGAAGTCTCGACTAAGTTCGTAACGTGTTTTGGGGCGTGTTGGTATATTTGGTTAAGGTCCTGAGGGCCTCAGGTGGATTTCGGAAGGTTAACAGATCGATTTTTGGACTTAAGAATTTTCTAAAGCTTAATGCTTCTGGTGTAATCGCACCTGCGTGACGTTGGCCGCAGGTGCGAGATCGCGGGTGTGGTGAATTGCTCGCAGAAGCGAGAAGGGACTGGAGCTGGGGGAGCCGCAGAAGCGGACTGGAGAAGCGCACATGCGTGTGCGCAGGCGCGAGGCAGCTGTCGCTGGTGCGTAACATTTGCGCATAGCAGGTCGCACCTGCGAAGCTCGCAGAAGCGAAGAAACTTCCGAAGGTGCGAGGTCTTGGCTGGGCAGTGAGGACCGCAGGAGCGGAATTTGGACCGCACCTGCGGAGCCGCAGGAGAAGCTATTGGAACGCAGGTGCGAACATCGGGGCTGGGCAGTGTGTTCTTTAAAAATGAGGGCTTGGCTCATTTTTACCTCATTTTCTCCATGAGAGCTGGTCTTGGAGCGATTTTGGAGCTCATTCTTCATCATCAATGCCAAGGTAAGTGATCCCCACTTAGTATAAGTTAAATACACGGTTTGTATAAGAATTTAAACATGAAAATTAGTAGAAATTGTGGGGGTTTTGCTAGAAAACATAGAATTTGGTAGTTTGGATTTTGACCACGAATTTTGGCATGGAATTGGGAATAAATCATATATTTGAGTAGGCTATGGGTAATGATTAACTTCAAAAATTTCGGAATCCCGTCACGTGGGCCAGAGGATGATTTTATCGACTTTTCGAACGGAGTTGGGAATTGTTGTAAATAGGATTATAATGAGTATTAGAGTATATATTTATGGATTTGATCATTTATTGACTAGTTTGGAGCGTTGGGCATCGATTTGAGTTGATTGAATGGCTTGGGAGTCGGTTATGAAACTCCGTAGCGAGGTAAGTCTCCTTTCTAACCTTCTAAGAGGGAATTAACCCCATAGATGAATTAAATAAATGTTTGTACCTAATTGTGGGGGCTACGTACGTATGAAGTGACGAGTGTCTGTACGTAGCTACTATTATGCTATTGTCCGGGTAGTTTAGGACCTGTATCATGCTATACTTGGAATATTTGTGCCCTTACTTGCTAATATAATCACTTAGTCATGATAGAAATTGATAATTTGATATGACATCATTGGCCGGAGATTAAATTGTTAAAAGATGAAAATAAATTTGAAAATCCCCTATTAATAAGAGAATTATTTACCTGCCTCATGTTATTGTGGTTACCGTTGCCACATAAAATCCATAATTCAACATATCATTTGTATATTAATTATAGCACATAGTAAGTGTCTGAGTCGACCCCTCGTCACTACTTCTTCGAGGTTAGGCGGGATACTTACTGGGTATCATTGATTTACGTACTCATACTACACTTGCTGCACGTTTTGTGCAGGTACATATATGACTAGTGGCCTTGTGGGACTTAGGTGAGCTGCATCTTATGTACAACTCGCAGCCAGCATAGTCTCATTCAGAGTATAGTACTTTCTTTCCTGTCCAAATTTGTATTCCGGACAGTTATTGTATTTTATTTTAAATTCCTAGAAAATGCTCATGCACTTGTGACACCAGGTTCTAGGATGATTATAGGATGTTCAATATTGAAATTGGAAAACATTGTTATTTATTCGGTAAATTCATCTTTTACTAGATAAATTGAAGTAAAATTCACAATTTCAAAAATATTAAAATGAGAATTAAATTAACTATTTAGAATTGGCTTGCCTGACAGTGGTGTCCGACGCTATCATGACCTTTAACGGATTTTGGGTCGTGACATATATTGTTGGATCGGATTGCACGCCGCAAATGGATTTTATTCTAAGTTTATATTGTTGGAGCGGGTTGCACGTCGCAACGAAATTAAATTGAGGGATTATGACTGCTGAATTAACTTCAATTATTGATATTATTTACCGGTCTTACTTCTATTCTTGTTATTATTATTATTATTATTATTATTATTATTATTATTATTATTATTATTATTATTGCGTACATGTTAATGTAAGCGACCTACCTTAGCCTCGTCACTACTTTGTCGAGGTTAGGCTCGACACTTACTGGGTACATGGGGTCGGTTGTACTCATACTACACTCTGCACTTCTTATGCAGATACCGGAGTTGGTCCCAACGGTGTACAATTGATTTGCTCGGATTCAGCTATTCACAGGAGACTTGAGGTATAATTGCATGACGTTCGTAGTTCTGCAGTCCCCTTCCACTTTATCATAGCTGTATATTTCTCTCAAACAACTTTATTTTATTCTGACCTTTATTTATATTATTCTAGTATCTCGTGCACTTGTGACACCAAATTCGGGGATGTATTTGGATAATTCATTTGTTATGGTCTTCCGCACTTTATTTTAGTAATGGACTTCTGTTTAATTTAATTTGTTTAGAAATGGCTAAGATTATTCTAACGTTGGCTTGTTGATCGGGTCCAAGCTTACACTACTATGTCTAAGCTAGATGCGGGTTTTGAATCTAATTACACTTCCACAAGTTTGGGTTTGATTTCTACTTCTAACTTTACTCTAAAGATTGCAATAATTGAAACTAAGGACAACATTTTTGTTGTTGTTTTTCAAATGTTTGAAGAGACTAGGGTGGTGACTTCTACCTAGGTGGATATCTAACGGGTTGAAAAATCTAGGGCAAGCTTGATTAGTTGGGATTGTAATATAGCTATCACACTCGGGTACTCACTCTATACCTCTCGGTAGTTTGAGTAATTTTGCCCAATTTAGCTTTCTCAAGTCCAAATGGTTATTCATGCAAATCAAGTGATATTAGCTCAAGTTGGGTATTACTTTCTCTAGGTTTAACCTTTTAATTGGGGCTATCAATTTATTGAGTTCACCCCAATTCCTTGTTAGCCTAGTTTTCCTAGACTTAGTCCCTCTTTCTCAAGTAGAGACTAAGTCATAAAGGCATGAATCAATGTATGCAACCATTAATTCATGAGTTCTATCAAGAACTAGGCTAAATATCACTAACTCATTCACATTCAAGCCCTAAAATCAAATACCCATTAAATACCCACACTAGGGTTGGGTCACAACCCTAGCTATGGGTTTAGCTACTCATGGAAATAACAAAAATTAAATATGAAATGAAAATACAATCCATAATATTAATTTATGGAATGATGCCCATACAAAACATAATATAACCTAAAAATGATAAAAATTTCTATTTATACTAAGCTGAAAATATATGACAAAAATGCCCCTGTGGAGGTTGTGCGGCCGCATAATTATGAGTACGGCCGCACTCTTGCTTTCGTGGCCGCATAATTCTGATGCGGTCCGCGTTCTTCTCTTTTGGATCTGGGTTGAGCTGAACTTTCACGGACCGCATAATTCTAAGTGCGGCCGCGCTCCAGATTATGCGACTGCATAAACGTGATGTGGTCTGTACTTGCTTGAGTTTGGCTTGAAATTAACTCTCTGATTCTTCATCTTACGAATCACATAATTTCGATCGTGGCCGCGGAAAGGGACTTTCGCGTCCGCACAATTCTGGTGCGGTCCGCACTTCTCTCTTTTGCTCAAGTTGTCAGCTCTTTGAATTTCAGTCATCGCGGTCCGCGTAATTTCAATTGCGGCCGCACAGGGACTTTCGCGTCCGCACATTTCTGGTGCACTCCACGCTCATCATTTAGCCCAAAATCATACTCTCTGAATCTCCCTCTTGCGGACCGCATAATTATGATCGCGGCCGCACAATATTTGTGCGGTCCGCACTTCAGTCCTCTTTGCCCAGCCTTGGTTTTTGTTCAACTTTTGACTTCATTGTGAGTTGATTTTGATTTATTTGGCTCATTTTGAACAATTCTTGCAGGTAGGCATATTTCATTAGTTTCCGGGAATACCTTCAAGCATTTTTGGCCTAAAATACCAGTAAAAGAGAGCAAATAATAGGTTAAAATTCCTACTAATCACTTGCCTAGCAAGTGAAATGTTAGGCGTCATCATGGTCCCGAAGGTGGGAATTTCGGGTCGTGACAAGTTAAAATTGAGAAAAAAATACCCCCACTATAATATATTTTATATTATATTTGAAGTATTTTCCTACTCAAATAAAAAAAAATTATCAATTTTTCGTGTAATATTGAAAAATACCTAATTATTAAATAACAACTAAGAAAATATTTAAGAATATAAATGTGTGAGAAAGAGAAAAAAATGGTTGGTAAGAGTCAATACCACTAATGATTCTACAAATATAAACATCTAAAAGTGAAATGCCATATCAATCTTTTACTCTTTGAAAATAACATTTATGGTGGATAAAATTATAATTAAGATTAAATATTCAAAACAAGAGATGAGCTAATATTAAGATCTGAATTAACATAGAATAAATTATATTTTATGTTAAAACTAAATAATTAAATCTCTTAATTAATTATTTAGCAAGAGAATCCAATTCAATTATTTTTTAAATTTATCATATGAGTAAAATTCTTATTCAAGTTAAAAAGATATCTTAGGGTACATTAATTTATTCCATAAAAAGAGAGTTAGAACACAAAGTAAAAATGTTAGTATATTATTAAGTATCAAAATACTATACAAGTGCCTGGGGAAGCACAATAAAAGCTAAATCCTGAACAATTTTTCAAGATTATATTATAAAGAGTCGAATTATGATATAACGAGATTATTCTTTGTAGATGACTTCGGCGGAATCGAAATAATATTTCTATGTCATGCATTACTTGCAAATATAATATCAAGAGGCATGACACCGTTAGCAATAATAGCAAGTGGTGTATCAATAATGATTTTATTGCGAGACCACCCACTTTAGATTTAATATACCTCTTCAAACAACTTAAATAATCATCACAAATATATCAAAGCAGAGCAATGATGCTAATTTATAAGAAAAATAAAATTGATAATATGAGATGAAGCACTTATGGCTAAGTGTCAAATGATCGAAATAATTTCCTGGAGTTCTAGAGATATATTGGATATTAATGAACCGTTTGGTGAAATATTAATGGTTTGGGAGGTGATTTCTGTCAAGTACTACCAGTAGTTCCAAAATCGACAAAAGCAGAACCTGTAAAAGCTAGCTTGCCAAAGTTATACTCCTGGTGTCACGATCCAAAACTAACCCCTGTCATGATGGCGCCTATCGTGGAACTAGGTAAGCCGACTCATTTCCAAAACAAACTGATATTTTTATTTCAAAGAAAATTTAAAGGTTACTTAACATAAAACCTCCATTTAAAGAGTTCAAATCAAAGAAAAATAGAAGTGAGGAAAAGAAAAGCCCGACATCGGGATGTCACTAGTCATGAGCATATACTACAATCTGTCTAACAATATCAAGGCTAACTCGACCCGAAAAATAGCTAAATACAACTAGAGGAAGATAAGAGGGAGAAGAGCAGGGGTTGCGATCGCCAAACAGCTACCTTGCTATCTCCAAGAAAATCTGCAACCAGAACACTCAATAACCGCTACCGTGTCCAGCTACATCTGGATCTGCACACAAGGTGCAGGGAGTAACGTGAGTACGCCAACTCAGTAAGTAACAACAATAAATAAAGACTGAACAGTAGTGACGAGCAATAAAGCATATCAGGAAATCTCAGTAAAATACCACATGCTCTAAAAAAATCAAGATTTGATTCAAATAAATCGTTTAAACCCAGTTCCAGTAGAAATCATTTAAAGACATTTTTCCAATAGTTTTTCAAATAAAGGCTCAATGCAAAGGTGAGAAAAAATGATGAAATTATATACAGCCCCTCGGGCAAAACATCACTCATATACAGCCCATCGGGCAAACCTCACAGTCACTCGTGCCACTCGGGCATACCTCACAATCACTCTTGCCACTCGAGCATACCTCATAATCACTCTTGAAACTCGGGCATACCTCACAATCACTCTTGCCTCCCAGTCACTCAGCACTCGGCACTCACACTCAGTAGGTACCTGCGCTCACTGGGGGTGTGTACAGACTCCGGAGGGGCTCCTTCAGCCCAATCGCTATAATCTGCACGGACAACTCACGTGCGATAATAATAAAGTATGTTGCAGGCGGGCAGCCCCGATCCACACTCATCCTCACAAATCAGGCCACTCGGTCATTTCAGTAAAATATGGCATTCGGCCCAAAACATTTATATGCATCAAACTAGAGTCATAAAATTGAGTTATGCGGTAAACAAGTATAAACATAACTGAGTATAGATTTTCAATCGAAAACAGTGAGAGGATGGTAAGAAACAGCCCCTAAGGGTCTAAACAGCATTGGCGCAAGGCCCAAACATGGCATTCAACCCAATTTACAGAAAATCTTTCTAAAACATATAAGTATCAATGGTTTCAACAAAGTATGCAACTTTACAGTTGCTACGGGGCGGACCAAGTCACAAATCCCCAACAGTGCACGCCCCCACGCCAGTCACCTAGCATGTGCGTCACTGAAAATAGTAGAAATCTGGGGTTTCATATCCTCAGGACTAGATTTACAATCGTTACTTACCTTAAACCGATCAAATCTCTAATCCGCAATGATCTTGCCTCTGGACTCGGCCTCCAAATGCTCCGAATCTATTCACAATCAGTACAATACCATCAATACGCGCTAATGGAATGAATTCAACAAGAAAAACTACAAAATTAGACCAAAACCCGAAATTGGCTCAAACACGGCCCCGGGCCCACGTCTCGAAATCTGACAAAATTTTTAAAACTAGAAAGCTCATTCACTCACGAGTCTAACCATACCAATTTTACCAAAATCCGACCTCAACTCGACCCTCAAATCTACAAATCTTATTTCCAAATTTCTAAGTTCCAATCTTCGATTTATACCTCAAAATCATGTAATCTAGTCGGATTATTCGATAATAATTCAATATTATGGAGTAGAAAATATCACAAGGGACTTACCTCAAGTTTTCCTTGAAAATATATCAAAAATCGCCTCTCCTCAAGCTCCAATTTGTCAAAAATGGCAAATGGAACGAAGTCCCTGTTTTTATAATTTTGCCCAAACAACCTCGGTTCTGCCTCGATCTGGGCCTTCGATCTTGGCCTTCGATCGAGGTCCTCGATTCTGGTCCTCGGTCCTGCCCCTCGATCCTGGTTCTCTATCTTGGCCCTCGATTATGTCTTAGACCCGGCCTTCGACCGTGACCCTCGACCCTGGGCTCGATCATGGCTTCGATCGTGGCCCTCGACCCTGAGCTCGATCTGGGCTTCGATCGTGGCCCTCGACCCTGAGCTCAATCTGGGCTTCGATCGTGGCCCTCGACCCTGAGCTTGATCTGGGCTCACATCTGGGCTTGATTTCTGGGCAGAAGCAAATTTCCAATAGAAGGAAATTGCAGCAGCTGTTGTAGTTCAATTTTTGATCCGTTAACCATTCGAAACTCACCCGAGGCCCTCGGGATCTCAACCAAATATACCAACAAGTCCTAAAACATCATACGAACTTAGTCGAATCCTCAAAGCACCTCAAACAACGCTAAACCCATGAATTACACCCCAATTCAAGCCTAATGAACTTTGAAATTTCTAATTTCTTCAAACAACTCCGGAACCTATCAAATCACGTCTGATTGACCTCAAATTTTGCACACAAGTCCTAAATGACATAACAAAGGTATTCCAATTTTCAGAATCGGATTCCTACCCCGATATCAAAAAGTCAACCCCCCGTTTAAACTTCTCAAAAATAAAACTTTCGGTATTTCAAGCCTAATTCCTCTACAGACTTCCAAAACATATTTTGGACACGTTCCTAAGCCCAAAATCACCATACAGAGCTATTGGAATCATCAAAATTCAAATCCAAGGTCGTTTACACATAGGTCCATATCTGGTCCACTTTTCTAACTCAAAATGTTTTTTTTCCAATTTTGAGACTAAGTGTCTCATTTCACTCCGAGTTCCTTCCGGACTCGAACCCACTAACCCGATATAACATAATATAGCTGAATAACACCAAAAAGAAGTAGGAATGGGGAAAACGGGGTCATAACTCTCGAAACGACCGGCCGGGTCGTTACATCCTCCCCCTCTTAAACATCCGTTCGTCCTCGAACGGGTCTAGAAACATACCTGGAGTCTCAAATAGGCATGGATATCTGCTCCGCATCTCCCGCTCGGTCTCCCAGGTGGCCTCCTCCACAGGCTGACCTCTCCACTGCACCTTCACTGAAGCTATATCCTTTGACCTCAACCTTCGAACCTGCCGATCCAAAATAGCCACCGGCTCCACATCATAAGTCATATCACCCTCCAATTGAACCGTGCTGAAATCCAAAACATGGGACGAATCTCCAATATACTTCCGGAGCATGGAAACATGAAACACTGGATGCACACTCGACAAGCTGGGTGGCAAGTCAATCTTATAAGCCACCTCCCCTATTCTCTGAAGCACCTCAAAAGGCCCAATGAACCGGGGGCTCAACTTGCCCCTCTTCCCAAACCTCATAACACCCTTCATGGGTGATACCTTCAGCAAAACCTTCTCCCCAACCATAAAAGACACATCACAGACCTTCCTATCCGCGTAGCTCTTCTGCCTAGACTGCTCCGTGCGAAGCCGCTCCTAAATCAATTTCACCTTATCTAATGCGTCCTGGACCAAGTCTGTACCTAAGATCCTAACCTCACCCGGCCCAAACCATCCAACTGGAGATCTACACCTCCTCCCATACAAAGCCTCGTACGGAGCCATCTGAATACTCGACTGATAACTATTATTATATGCAAACTCCACGAGTGGAAAAAACTGGTCCCATGAACCCCCAAAGTCAATGACACAAGCACGCAACATGTCCTCCAATATCTGAATAGTGCGCTCGGACTGCCCGTCCGTCTGAGGGTGAAAAGTTATGCTTAACTCAACCTGAGTACCCAACTCTCGCTGCAAGGCCCTCCAAAACTACGATGTGAACTGAGTACCCCTATCTGAAATGATGGAAACTAGGACACCATGCAGGCGAACGATCTCTCGGATGTAAATTTCAGCCAACCGCTCTGAAGAGTAAGTAGTACCAAATGGAATGAAGTGCGCAGACTTGGTTAGTCGATCCACAATAACCCAAATAGCGTCGAACTTCCTCGAAGTCCGTGGGAGCCCGACTACAAAGTCCATAGTGATCCGTTCCCACTTCCACTCTGGGATCTCTAACCTCTGAAGCAAGCCACCCGGTCTCTGATGCTCATACTTAACCTACTGACAGTTGAGACACCAAGCCACAAACCTAACTATATCTTTCTTCATCCGCCTCCACCAATAGTGCTGCCTCAAATCCTGGTACATCTTCACGGCACCCGGATGGATGGAATACCGCGAGCTGTGGGCCTTCTCAAGAATCAGCTCTCGAAGCCCATCTACATTAGGCACGCATATCCGGCCCTGCATTCTTAGCACCCCGTCACCACCAATAGTCACATCCCTAACATCACCTCTCCGAACCCTGCCCTGAAGAACGAGCAAGTGAGGGTCATCATACTGACGCTCCCTGATACGGTCATAAAGAGAAGACCTGGAGACCATACAAGCCAATACCCAACTAGGCTCCGAAATATCCAATATCACAAGCTGGCCTGCCAAGGTCTAAACATCTAATGCCAAAGGTCTCTCTGCTGCTGGAATATATGCTAAACTCCCCAAACTCTCTGCCCAACGACTCAAAGCATCGGCCACCACATTGGCCTTCCCCATATGGTACAAAATAGTGATATCATAGTCCTTAAGAAGCTCCAACCATCTCCGCTGATGCAAATTAATATCCTTCTGCTTTAACAGATACTGCAAAATCCGGTGATCAGTATAGATCTCATAATGAACCCCATACAAATAATGGCGCCAAATCTTCAAGGCATGAACAATGGCTGCTAACTCAAGATCATGGATAGGATTAGTTCTTCTCATGGGTCTTCAACTGGCGTGAGGCATAGGCAATCACCCTACCCTCCTGCATCAAAACACAACCAATGCCTATCCTCGAGGCATCACAATACACGGTGTAAGAACCTGAAGCTGATGGCAAAACTAACACTAGAGCTGTGGTCAAAGCAGTCTTGAGCTTCTGAAATCTCTCCTCACATTCATCCGACCACCTGAATGGAGCACCCTTTTGGGTCAATTTGCTCAAGGGCGATACAATAGATGAAAATCTCCCCCCACAAAGTGATGGTAGTAACCCGCCAAACCAAGAAAGCTCCTAATCTCCGTGGCTGAGGACGGTCTGGGCCAACTCTGCACCGCCTCTATCTTCTTTGGATCAACCTAAATACCCTCACTAGACACCACATGTCCCAAGAATGCTACTGAACTGAGCCAAAAATCACATTTAGAGAACTTTTCATAAAGCTTCTCCTCCCTCAATCTCTGCAATACAACCCTCAAATGTTGAGCGTGCTCTTCCTGGCTACGAGAGTACACCAGGATGTCGTCAATGAATACAATGATGAATGAGTCCCAATAGGGCTGGAATACACTGTTCATCAGATGCATGAACATTGCTGGGGCATTGGTCAGCCTAAAAGACATCACCAAGAACTCATAATGGCTATATCGGGTTGTGAAAGCTGTCTTGAGAATATCTGAATCCCGAATCTATAGATGGTGATAACCGGACCTCAAATCAATCTTGGAGAACACCCTCGCTCCCTGAAGCTAGTCGAATAAATCATCAATACGAGGCAAAGGATACTTGTTCTTGACTGTGACCTTGTTCAACTGCCTATAATCAATACACATTCTCATGGAACCATCCTTCTTTTTCACAAATAGAACCGGTGCAACCCAAGGTGATACACTAGGCCGAATAAACCCCTTATCAAGGAGTTCCTGAAGCTGTTCTTTCAATTCCTTCAACTCCGTCGGTGCCATACAATATGGTGGAATAGAAATGGGCTGAGTGCCCGACACCAAATCAATACCAAAGTCAATATCCCTGTCAGGCGGCAT
Source organism: Nicotiana tomentosiformis (assembly GCF_000390325.3). Lineage (NCBI taxonomy): Eukaryota > Viridiplantae > Streptophyta > Magnoliopsida > Solanales > Solanaceae > Nicotiana > Nicotiana tomentosiformis. The sequence continues at coordinate 139,965,731 of NC_090819.1, forward strand.
GCCCGGTAGGTCTGCAGGAAATACATCCAGAAAATCACGTACCACCGGAACAGAATAAATGAAAGGAGTCTCTGCACTAACATCCCTCACAAAAGCCAAATAAGATAGGCAACCCTTCTCAACCAAGCGCTAAGCCTTCAAAAATGAAATCACCCTACTTGGTACATAATCTACAGAACTGCTCCACTCAACCCTCGGAATTCCCGGCATAACCAATGTCACCATCTTAGTGTGACAATCTAGAATAGCATGATATGGAGATAACTAATCCATACCCAATATCACATCAAAGTCAACCATACTGAGCAACAATAGATCTACTCGGGTCTCTAGACCCCCAATAGTCACCACACATGACCGATATACGCGGTCCACAATAATAGTATCGCCCACATGAGTAGATACATGTACAAATGAAACTAAGGACTCACGGGGCATATCCAAAAAATGGGCAGGAAACATATGATTACGTGAAACCAGGGTCAAATAATACTGAGGCATCTCTGTGGCAAACTGAGACAATACCTGTAATCACAACATCTGAAGCAATAGCATCTGGTCTGGTAGGGAGAGCATAGAAATGGGCCTGACCACCCCCTGATCTGCCTCCCCCTCTAGGGCGACCCCTAGTTGACTTACCTCCACCCCGAGCTGACTGGGATGGTGGTGAGGTAATTGGTGTTGTAGTCGGAGGCTGACTCCTCTACTGAGATAGACCTCCATGACGACGAAGACACTACCTCAAAACAACTCCCTGGTGCTAGCGGTGGAAACTGAAGGGAACCCCTAGCACCGGGATGACTAGTAGAAGAACTTGGCATGGAAGCGCCCTGAACAGGTAGAGAACGGGATGAACTCTGAACTGGAAGGGCACTAAGTGATGAGTGGCCCTAATGAGAACTGTGAGAACCATGGCCAGATGATGCACCCCGATGAAACGGCCGAACTGACTGAGCCTGTCTAAAATGACGATATCTACCGTGCTACAACTGACCCCCAAAACGAGCACCACTGAATCCACCCTGACAACGAGGCCTCTTGGCCTCCCGTTCAACCCTCTCCTGACCACGAACCATCTCAATCTGCCGAGCAATGTCGAAAACCTCATCAAAGGTAGCACCCGAAACTCGCTCCTTAGTCATGAGCAACTGTAGCTGATAAGTGAGGCCATCAATAATCCTCATGATCCTCTCTCTGTCTGTGGGAACCAACCAGATAGCATGACGGGCCAACTCGGAGAACCGCATCTCATACTGCGTCATAGACATATCACCTTGGCGGAGCCACTCAAACTGTCTACGCAGCTCCTCTCTGCGGGATCGAGGCACGAACTTCTCCAAAAAGACCACGGAGAACTGCTGCCAAGTAAGGGGTGCTGCGCCAACAGGCCTACGCCTCTCGTAAGTCTCCCACCATCTGAGTGCAGCCCCAAAAATCTGAAGGTAGTGAATGAGACCCCACAAGTCTCCAAAATACTAGCAGTACGGAGTATCCTCTAACACCTGTCCAAAATGTCCTGAGCATCCTCTCTCTCTGTGCCACTGAAAGGTAGTGGCTGAAGTCTCCCAAACCTCTCCAACCTACGTTGATCATCCTCAGGCATAGCAGGAATCACATAATCCTAAGCAACAGCAACCGACTGGGCTGGTGGTGCCTCCGGTGTCTGAAGTCCCTGAATAACCTGCTCGGGTGTGCGAACGACGGGAGTCTGAGTGCCTCCCCTGGCCTGAGAAGTGGTTGCGGCCGTCGAAATAGAGACTGCATGAGGAAGGCCAGTACACGCTGTCAGAATCTGAGTTAGGGCCTCCTGAAATCTTGGAATCACAACAGGCACAGGTGGTGCCTGATCTGGTGCATCAACAACTGGAACTTGGTTCTGATCTAGGACAACCGGTGGATCTGTAGGTACTGCCCCAACTGTTGTACGGGCTGCACCTCTGCCCCTACCACGGCCTCTACCGCGGCCTCGGCCTCTCGCGGCCCTGGCTAGCAGTACTGGTAGCTGGCTCTCCTAACCGGTAGCACGAGTCCTCACCATCTGTGAGAGAATAAAACAACAAATGTTTAGTTACTAGAATCAACAGACTCACACGACAAGAATTCAAGAATGTGAGTTTCCTAAAGGTTTTGTAGCCTCCTGAAGATAAATACAGACATCTCTGTACCGATCTGCAAGACTCTACGAAACCCGCTCATGACTCGTGAGACCTATGTAACATAGGCTCAGATACCAATCTGTCACGACCCAAAACTAACCCTGTCGTGATGGCGCCTATCGTGGAACTAGGAAAGCCGACACTTTTCCAAAACGAACCAATATTTTCATTTCAAAGAAAATTTCAAGGCTATTTAGCATAAAACCTCCAATTTAAAGAGTTCAAGTCAAAGAAAAATAGAAGTGCGGAAAAGAAAAGCCCGACATCAGGGTTTCACTAGTCATGAGCATATACTATAATCTGTTTAACAATATCAAGGCTAACTCAGCCCGGAAAATAGCAAAATACAACTAGAGGAAGATAAGAGGGAGAAGAGCAGGGGCTACGATCGCCAAACAACTAACTTGCTATCTCCAAGAAAATCTGCAACCAGAATACTCAATAACCACTACCGTGTCCAGCTACATCTGGATCTGCACACAAGGTGCAGGGAGTAATGTGAGTACGCCAACTCAGTAAGTAACAACAATAAATAAAGACTGAGCAGTAGTGACGAGCAATGAAGCATATAACGTTCATATAAGGAAATCTCAGTAAAATACCACATGCTCTAAAAAAAATTCAGGATTTGAATCAAATATCTCGTTTAAACCCAGTTCCAATAGAAATCATTTAAAGACATTTTTCCAATAGTTTTTCAAACAAAGGCTCAATGCAAAGGTGAGTAAAAATGATGAAATCATAAACAACCCCTCGGGCAAAACATCACTCAAATACAGCCCCTCAGGGAAACCTCACAGTCACTCGTGCCACTCGGGCATACCTCACAATCACACTTGCCACTCGGGCATACCTCACAATCACTCTTACCACTCGGGCATACCTCACAATCACGCTTACCTCCCAGTCACTCGACACTCGGCACTCGCACTCAGTAGGTACCTGCGCTCACTGGGGGTGTGTACAGACTCCGGAGGGGCACCTTCAGCCCAAGCGCTATAATATGCACGGACAACTCACCTGCGATAATAATAAAGTATGCTGCAGGCGGGCAGCCCCGATCCACACTCATCCTCACAAATCAGGCCACTAGGGTATTTCAGTAAAACAGGGCATTCGGCCCAAAACATTTATATGCATCAATATAGAGTCATAAAACATAGTTATGCGGTAAAAAAGTATAAACACGACTGAGTATAGATTTTCAATCAAAAACAGTGAGAGGATGGTAAGAAACAGCCCCTAAGGGTCCAAACAATATTGGCGCAAGGCCCAAACATGGCATTCAGTCCAATTTACAGAAAATCTTTCTAAAACATATAAGTATCAATGGTTTCAACAAAGTATGCTACTTTACAGTTGCTACGGGGCGGACCAAGTCACAAATCCCCAACAGTGCACGCCCACACACCCGTCACCTAGCATGTGCGTCACTAAAAATAGTACAATGATACAAAATCCGGGGTTTCATACCCTCAGGACTAGATTTACAATCGTTACTTACCTCAAACCGGTCAAATCTCTAACCCACAATGATCTTGCCTCTGGACTCGGCCTCCAAATTCTCCGAATCTATTCACAATTAGTATAATACCATCAATACGCGCTAATGGAATGAATTCCACAAGAAAAACTACAAAATTTGACCAAAACCTGAAATTGGCTCAAACCCGGCCCCTGGGCCCACGTCTCGAAATCTGACAAAATTTACAAAACTAGAAAGCTCATTCACTCACGAGTCTAACCATACCAATTTTACCAAAATCCGACCTCAACTCGACCGTCAAATCTACAAATCTTATTTCCAAATTTCTAAGTTCCAATCTCCGATTTACACCTCAAAATCATGTAATCTAGTCGGATTATTCGATGATAATTCAATATTATGGAGTAGAAATGATCACAAGGGACTTACCTCAAGTTTTCCTTGAAAATATATGAAAAATCGCCTCTCATCAAGCTCCAATTTGTCAAAAATGGCAAATGGGACGAAGTCCCTATTTTTATAATTCTGCCCAGACAACCTCGGTTCTGTCTCGATCTGGGCCTTCGATCTTGACCTTCGATTGAGGTCCTCGATCCTGGTCCTCGGTCCTGCCTCTCGATCCTGGTTCTCGATCTTGACCCTCGATTATGTCCTCGACCCGGCCTTCGACCGTGACCCTCGACCCTGGGCTCGATCCTGCCTTCGATCGTGGCCCTCGACCCTGAGCTCGATCGGGGCTTCGATCGTGGACCTCAAACCTGAGCTCAATTTGGGCTTCGATCGTGGCCCTCGACCCTAAGCTCGATCTGGGCTCACATCTGGGCTCGATTTCTAGGCAGAAGCAAATTTCCAAGAGAAGGAAATTGCAGCAGCTGTTCTAGTTCAACTTTTGATCCATTAACCATTCGAAACTCACCCGAGGCCCTCGGGACCTCAACCAAATATACCAACAAGTCCTAAAACATCATACAAACTTAGTCGAATCCTCAAATCACCTCAAACAACGCTAAAACCATGAATTACACCCCAATTCAAGCCTAATGAACTTTGAAATTTCTAATTTCTTCAAACAACTCCGGAACCTATCAAATCACATTCGATTGACCTCAAATTTTGCACACAAGTCCTAAATAACATAACAGAGGTATTCCAATTTTCAGAATCAAATTTTGACCCCGATATAAAAAGTCAACCCCCGGTCAAACTTCTCAAAAATAAAATTTTGCCATTTCAAGCCTAATTCCTCTACAGACTTCCAAAAACTATTCCGGACACGCTCCTAAGCCCAAAATCACCATACAGAGCTATTGGAATCATCAAAATTCAAATCCGAGGTTGTTTACACATAGGTCCATATTCGGTCCACTTTTCTAACTCAATTTGGTTTTTTTTCAATTATGAGACTAAGTGTCTCATTTCACTCTGAGTTCCTTCCGGACTCGAATCCACTAACCCGATATAACATAATATAGCAGAATAACACCAAAAAGAAGTAGGAATGGGGAAAACGGGGTCATAACTCTCAAAACGACCGGCCGAGTCGTTACACCTGGCCTCAAGCGAAAAAGATTCAACTGACAAGAAATATAAAGTAAGAATAGATCCAGTATTCAGTGTCTTCTTGCTTCGTGTCGGAAACGAAGAAGATTATCCAATAAAAGATGATTTGGTTCTTCTTGAATATTTGGTTATCAGCCTCAATGGTATTAGTAGTGCATTTAATAAGAGAAATATTTCTATCATTAGATTAAAATATAATTTGTGCAAATCGTATGATTGAATTAAAAGGATATCTTAGCTGGCAGAAATGAATATGTTGATCAACAAAATAAAAAGTTGATAGTAAAATTTTATAGTAAAAACAAAATATTTTTCAGTTTTTGGCTCAACAGAAAATATTACTAATAATTACTACCAAGAAGAATACTTAAATACTTTAATACCAAATGACCTTCTACCATACATGTTTGTTATCAAGTTTCTTATTTTTTACGTATGTTAGTGTCATTATATATATATATAATAGACTAAGTTAAAATTGATCTTCCATTGTATATAGGTTAATTTTGAAGAAAAATATGCATATCATGCTACTAAAAAACTTAGATACGTCGAACAACTTATGTAATAGCACATAGATGGTATATAGAAGTTTTGACAATAATGGTATACATGCAAAATTTATGATACTGATTAATGTGCTTCTAAGTATATTTTTATCCCTGAATTCAACTTTCGTCTTCCGAAATTAAGGAATATTATTTAAAATTTGTGTGAAAATAATTTTTAGTATGTTTATGTTTTACAAATATAATAAATAAAACATAAGGATAAACATCCTAAAAATTGGACTATAGTTACCGTAATATATAGTTTCTTGCACTAACAACTGTATGTTGCACTTTTAAGATGGATAACAAGATCAAGAACAAGAGTTTTGATTAAGGCAGAGCAGCCAACGCATAAGGAGGAACCATACACAAAACAATATTGTCCACAAAGAAATGTTCGTTAAGATACCATCACATTAAATACTTTTAAACTATAATATATAATTATCTAACTAACATGGCAAAATTGATCATTTGTGTAAGTTTTAATGACGACCTTTTATTTTAAAGTCATGTATGATTGTTGTATTATTATACATAAAAATTTTCTCATTAATTAAATTTTATTATTTCTTCATATAATTAAATGTTTAAATCATCACGTGGCATTATTAACGTGCAACGCATATTCATAGATACTAGTAATTTTAAAAAGAAGTTTGTACCGCTCATGTAACGACCCAACCGGTCGTTTCGAGAGTTATAACCATGTTTTCCCCATTCCTACTTCTTTTTGTGTTATTCAGCTATATTATGTTATATCAGGTTAGTTGGTTCGAGTCCGGAAGGAACTCGGAGTGAAATGAGACACTTAGTCTCATAATTAAAAAAACTATTTTAAGTTAGAAAAGTGGACCGGATATGGACCTATGTGTAAACGACCTCAGATTTGAATTTTGATGATTCTAATAGCTTTGTATGGTGATTTTAGGCTTAGGAGCGTGTCCAGAATATTATTTGGAAGTCCGTAGAGGAATTAGGCTTGAAATGCCGAAAGTTTTATTTTTGAGAAGTTTGACCGGGGGGTTTACTTTTTGATATCGGGGTCGGAATCCAATTCTGAAAATTGAAATACCTCTGTAGGTACCTGCGCTCACTGGGGGTGTGTACAGACTCCGGAGGGGCTCCATCAGCCCAAGCGCTATAATCTGCACGGACAACTCACGTGCGATAATAATAAAGTATGATGCAGGTGGGCAACCCCGAACCACACTCATCCTCACAAATCAGGCCCTTTGCCTCACTCAGTCATAAAGTATGCTGCAGGCGGGCAGCCCCGATCCACACTCATCCTCACAAATCAGGCCACTTGGGCATTTTAGTAAAACAGGGCATTCGGCCCAAAATATTTATATGCATTAAAATAGAGTCATAAAACTGAGTTATGCGGTAAACAAGTATAAACATGACTGAGTATAGATTTTTAATCGAAAGCAGTGAGAGGATGGTAAGAAATAGCCCCTAAGGGTCCAAACAGCATTGGCGCAAGGCCCAAACATGGCATTCAGTCCATTTTACAGAAAATCTTTCTAAAACATATAAGTATCAATGGTTTCAACAAAGTATGAAACTTTACAGTTGCTACGGGACGGACCAAGTCACAAATCTCCAACAGTGCACGCCCACACGCCCGTCACCTAGCATGTGCGCCACTTCAAAATAGTAGAATGATACGAAATCCAGGGTTTCATACCCTCAGGACTAGATTTACAATCGTTACTTACCTCAAACCGGTCAAATCTCTAACCCGCAATGATATTGCCTCTCGACTAGGCCTCCAAATGCTCCGAATCTATTCACAATCAGTACAATACCATCAATACGCGCCAATGGGATGAATTCCACAAGAAAAACAACAAATTAGACCAAAACCCGAAATTGGCTCAAACATCGCCTGTAGAGCCCACCTCTCGGAACCCGACAAAAGTTACAAAATCTGAAATCCCATTCAACCACGAGTCTACCCATACCAATTTTACCAAAATCCGACCTCAACTCGATCCTCAAATCTACAAATCTTATTTCCAAATTTCTAAGTTCCAATCTCCGATTTACACCTCAAAATCATGTAATCTAGTCGGATTATTCGATGATAATTCAATATTATGGAGTAGAAATTATGACAAGGGCCTTAACTCAAGTTTTCCTTGAAAATATATCAAAAATCGCCTCTCCTCAAGCTCCAATTTGTCAAAAATGGCAAATGGGACGAAGTTCCTATTTTTATAATTCTGCCCAGACATCCTCGGTTCTCCCTTAATATTGTCCTTCGATCGAGGTCCTCGATCCTGGTCCTCGATCATGCCTTCGATCGTCTTCACATAGTTCTGACTACGGTCCAAATCCTAGGGCTTAAGCTCTCATTTAGGGACTAAGTGTCCCAAAACACTCCGAAACTCAAAACCAATCATCCCGGCAAGTCACAATAGCAGAAATACATTTGGGGAAAGCAGTTAATAGGGGATCGGGGCTATTACTCTCAAAACGACCAGCCGGGTCGTTACATCCTCCCCCTCTTAAAACAATCATTCGTCCTCGAATGAGTATAAAGACATACCTGAAACTGTGAAACGATGAGGGTACTCTCTGCGCATATCCTGCTCGGTCTCCCAAGTCGCCTGCTCGACCGGCTGACCCCTCCACTGGACCTTTACTAAAGCAATATTCTTTGACCTGAGCTTTCTGACCTGCCTGTCCAAAATGGCTACTGGCTCCTCAACATAAGATAGATCTTTGTCCAACTGGACAGAGCTGAAATCCAATACATGAGTCGTATCACCGTGATACTTTCGGAGCATAGACACGTGATATACCGGGTGAACTCCTACTAGGCTGGGAGGCAAGGCAAGCTCATAAGCAACCTCCCCATCTCAAAAGGACCAATGAACCTCGGGCTCAGCTTGCCCTTCTTCCCGAACCTCATGACACCCATCATAGGCGATACCCGAAGCAAGACCCGCTCACCAACCATAAATGCCAAATCACAAACCTTACGGTCTGCATAACTCTTCTGCCTGGACTGGGTCGTGCGAAGTCTCTCCTGAATCACCTTCACCTTAACCAGGGCATCTTGGACTAAATCTATACCCAACAATCGGGCCTCGCCCGGCTCAAACCATCCCACTGGGGACCGGCACCACCTACCATACAAAGCCTCATACGTTGCCATCTGAATGTTGGACTGGTAACTGTTGTTGTAAGCAAACTCTGCAAGTGGAAAGTATCGGTCCCATGACCCTCCAAACTCCATCACATAGGCATGGAGCATATCCTTAAGAATTTGAATTGTGCGCTCGGACTGCCCGTCTGTCTGAGGGTGAAAGGCTATGCTCAACTCCACCCTAGTGCCCAACTCCTGATGTACGGCTCTCCAAAACCATGATGTGAACTGTGTACCTCTGTCTGAAATGATGGATACTAGAATACCATAAAGGCGGACAATCTCTCTGATATAAATCTCAGCCAACCTCTCCGAAGAGTATGTAGTCAGCACTGGAATGAAATGGGCTGACTTGATCAGCCAATCCACGATTACCTAATTAACATTGAACTTCCTCAAAGTCCGAGGAAGTCCAACCACAAATTCCATGGTGATCCGCTCCCATTTCCACTCTGGGATCTCCAACCTCTGAAGTAATCCACCCGGTCTCTGATGCTCATATTTAACCTGCTGACAGTTGAGACACTTGGCCACAAACCCAACTATGTCATTTTTCATTATTCTCCACCAATAGTGTTGCCTCAAGTCCTGGTACATCTTCGCGGCACCCGGATGAATGGAGTACCGCGAGCTATGGGCCTCCTTAAGAATAAACTCCCGAAGCCCATCTACATTGGGCACACAAATTCGGCCCTGCATCCTCATCACACAGTCATCGCCAATAGTCACATCTTTGGCATCACCTCGCCGAACCCTGTCCTGAAGAACTAGAAGATGAGGATCATCATACAGGCGCTCCCTTATACGGTCATAAAGAGAAGACCGAGAAACCACACAAGCTAATACCCGGCTAGGCTCTGAAATATCCAATCTCACAAACTGGTTGGCTAAGGCCTGAACATCCAAGGCTAAGGGCCTCTTAGCTGCCGGAAGATATGCTAAACTCTCCAAACTCTCTGCCGGTGACTCAGGGCGTCGACCACTACATTGGCCTTCCCCGGGTGGTATAATATAGTGATGTCATAGTCTTTAAGTAGCTCTAACCATCTCTGCTGACGCAAATTAAAATCCTTCTGCCTGGACAAGTACTGCAAACTCCGGTGATCAGTGTAAATCTCACAGGGAACACCGTACAAATAATGACGCCAGATCTTCAGGGCATGAACAATAGCTGCTAACTCGAGATCATGAACTCGATAGTTCTTCTCATGCACCTTCAACTTTCTAGACGTGTAGGCAATCACCCTACCGTCCTGCATCAATACCGCTCCAAGGCCAATCCTCGAGGCATCACAACAGACAGTGTATGACCCTGAACCTGTAGGCAATACTAATACTGGGTTGTAGTCAAAGCTGTTTTGAGCTTCTGAAAGCTCTGCTCACACTCCTCGGTCCATCTGAACGGAGCACCCTTCTGGGTCAGCATGGTCATAGGTGCTGCAATGGATGAAAATCCCTCCACAAAGCGACGGTAATACCCCGCCAAACCAAGGAAACTGCGGATCTCCGTAGCTGATGACGGTCTAGGCCAACTCTGCACTGCCTCCACCTTCTTCGGATCTACCTTGATCCTATCACAAGACACTATGTGGCCCAAGAATGCCACTGAATCTAGCCAGAATTCACACTTAGGGAATTTTGCTTACAACCTCTTCTCCCTCAAAGTTTGAAGCATGGTCCTCAGGTGCTGCTCATGATTTTCCCGAGACCGGGAATATACCAGGATGTCATCAATAAACACAATGACGAAGGAATCAATATAAGGCAGGAATACACCGTGCATAAAATGCATAAAGGCTGCTGGGGCATTGGTCAGCCCAAATGGCATGACAAGAAACTCATAGTGACCATATCTAGTCCTGAAAGCAGTCTTCGGGATATCCGGCTCCCGAATCTTCAACTGATGGTAGCCAGAACGCAAGTCAATCTTGGAAAACACCCTGACACCCTGTAACTGATCAAATAAGTCATCAATGCGAGGCAAAGGATACTTGTTCTTCACTGTAACCTTGTTCAACTACCGATAATCAATACACATACACATAGAACCATCCTTCTTCTTCACAAATAAGACCGGAGCACCCCAAGGAGATACACTGGGCCTGATGAAGCCCTTATCAAGAAACTCCTACAACTGCTCCTTCAACTCCGTTAATTTAGGAGGAGCCACACGATATGGAGGAATAGAGATGGGCTGAGTGCCCGACAACAAATCAATGCCAAAATCAATATTTCTATCGGGCGGCATACCCGGAAGATCAGCTGGAAACACATATGGAAAGTCCCTCACTACTGGAACTGACTCGACTGTAGGGGTATCAATACTAACATCTCTCACATAGGCCAAATACGCATCACACCCCTTCTCAACCATTCGCTGAGCCTTAAGAAATGAAATGACCATGCAGGGAGTATACTCTAAGGTACCTCTCCACTCTAATCTCGGAAAACCTGGCATAGCCAGCGTCATGGTCTTAGCGTGACAATCAAGTATAGCATAATGAGGCGACAACCAATCCATGCCCAAGATAACATCAAAATCTACCATACTAAGAAATAACAAATCGGCTCTGGTCTCAAAACCACTAGAGCAATCAAACACGACTGATATACACGGTCCACAATGAGATAATCTCCCACAGGAGTAGATACATAAACAGTGGAACTCAATGAATCCTGAGATATCCCCAAATGTGGGGCAAAATAAGAAGACACATATGAATACGTAGAGCCTGGGTCAAATAATACTGATGCATCCCTATGATAGACGGGACGATACCTGTGATAACTAAATCTGAAGCAACGGCCTCTGAACGGGCTGAAATGGCATAGTACCTGGCCTGGCCTCCCCCTCTAGGGGGACCTCAACCTCCCCGACCTCCACCTCGAGCTGGCTGAGGAGGTGGGGTAGAAGCTGGTGCTGTAAGAATAGTCGGAGGACCCAGTGGAGCATGTGGAGACTGATAAGTCTGTGGAGGTGCACCCCTCCTGGCTCTGGGGCAATCTCTAACCAGGTGACGAGTGTCACCACACTCAAAACAACCTCTCGGAGGATGCTGCAGCTAAGACTGACTCGAACCTGGCCTGCTGGACTGGCCGGTAATAGCACCTCGAGTAGGAGGCATACTGGATACTGGCGGTGCGTAATAGGGCTCCTGAGGTCTAGGAGGAGCTAGGACACCGCTGGCTGCTGGAAGAGCTGAATGAATAGGGCGACTCACAAAACCCCTACCATAGCGTGTTGCTGGTGCACGAGTTCCTGAATAATGACCAGTCTCTCGAGACCTCTTGTCCTCTCTCTCCTCTCGGTCACGGGCAAACATGCCCTCCACACTCCTAGCAATGCTCACTGCCTGCTGATAAGTGATGTCCATCTCCAACTCCCTGGCCATACTAGTCCGAATATTTGGGTGGAGTCCCTCAATGAAGCGATGAACCCTCTCTCTGACTGTAGCAACCAGAGTCGGCGCATGGCGAGCTAACCCACTGAAATGGACTGCATACTCCGACACAGTCATAGAACCCTGACGCGACTGCTCGAACTCTGTGCACCAAGCATCCCTGAGGCTCTGAGGAATATACCCACGCAAGAACATCTCTGAAAAGTGAGTCCAAGTGAGTGAGGCTGCCTCGTCCGGACTACTCAGCTCATAGGCACGCCACCACTGATATGTTGCTCCCCTCAGCTGGAAAGCGGTGAAAGAAACCCCACTCATCTCCATAATGCCCATAGTGCGGAAAATACGATGACACTCCTCAAGAAAACCCAGAGCATAATCTGAAGCTAGTCCGTTGAAAGTAGGTGGGTGGTACTTTTTGTACCTCTCAAGTCTGAGTTGCTCTGCCTCAGAAGTAGCTACCAAGATCACATGCTAAACCGGAGCCACTGGGGGCATAGGAATATACTGTGGGGCCTGATCAACCTGGACCCTCTGCTCAGGGGTAATGGGCTGCGGGAGTCTGTGCCCCTCCCCCAGCCTGAGATGTAGCGGGAGCTATCGGAAATAGTCCAGCCTGAGCCAGAGTGCCGAACATGCTCAAGAACTGAGCTAAAGTCTCCTTGGAGGGCTGGAGTAGCAATAGGGATCTCCGGCGCTGGCCCTCCAGCTGGAGCTGCTGGGGGCTCCTTTGACGCAGCTCTCGTAGGTGCTCGGGCTGCACCACGTGGTCGTCCTCTACCCCGACCCCGGCCTCTGGTGGCTCTGGCAGGGGGCGCAGATGCCTGATTGTCGGTCCTCCCGTTGCAGGTCCTCACCATCTATGAGAAAGAATAGGATAGAATCTTAGAATATTTGGTGTCAATAACTCGCACGACAAGGAAATCAAAGAAATATGATTGTTCCTAACAGTTACATAGCCTCCCGAAGATAAGTACGGACGTCTCCGAACCGATCCGCAAGACTCTAATAAATCGACTTATGACTCGCAACTCCTACGAACCTAGTGCTCTGATACCAACTTGTCACGACCCCAAATTATCCCTCAGTAAGGTGTCGTGATGGCACCTAGTCTTTACGACTAGGTAAGCCTAATATTGCTAAAAGTATAAAGAAACACAACATTTTAAGGAAAAACAACATATTATAAATAGCCAAGAGTAGTACCACTCGGCATATACAAAATGCCCAAGACCCGGAATATCGCTAAGTCACAAGCTGCTATAATCTATGTAGCTCTATACAAAAGTCTGAAGATAATAAAGAAAAATCTCTAGACGAGGGAGTAGAAGGGGACTCCGAATATCTGAGGACGCAAGCAGAAATACCTTGAAGTCTCCTAGAATCAGCAGCACGTGCTAATCCCAAGGCTGATAGCTCGTACCTGGATCTGCACACGAAAAACATGTGCAGGAAAGGGCATGAGTGCACCATAATGGTACCCAGTAAGTGCCAAACCTAACTTCGGTCAAGTAGTGACGAGGTCAGGATAAGGCCCTACCAGAGTAAATATAGTAATTTAAACAGTAAAAGATATAAGTAAAATTTACGATAACACATTTAAAAAGGGAGCCCTCGGCTCAGAACAAGGTAAACACAGTGGAAAATCTCTCGGGATATCGTCCCGTAGTATCAAATGAATATGCAATACATGGGGGATCTCCCGGAATACGTCCGTAGTCCAAAGTAAATATACAGTACTGGGGGATCTCCCGGAATACGTCCGTAGTCCCAATTTAAATATGCAGTACAGGGGGATCTCCCGGAATACGTCTGTAGTCCCAATTTAAATATGCAGTACAGGGGGATCTCCCGGAATACGACCGTAATCCCAATTTAAATATGCAATGCAAGATGAAATGGCAGGTATGGCACCGAGTTATACAGTTTATACTGGACACAGATAAGGCAAATAAGGACTTAACTAAACATGACGCACAGAATGTCAATTAGGCAGTTAAAACACGTAAGCATGCTTCTCTAGTCTAAGTTTCACAATTAAACATATTAGTGCAATTTAATAAGGAAAAAAACAATTTATGATTTAGAAAGGAAAATGGGATTTTTGCAATAATAGCCCGTGTATGTGCTCGTCACCTCACGTACACGGCGCCCACACACCAAATAATATCAAGATATCCTAAGGGGGGAAGTCCCCAACACAAGGTTAGGCAAGCCACTTACCTCGAACCGCTCAAATCAACTTGATATCACGCTCTTTCCATGAGTATCCGACTCCAAATGGCCCGAATCTATTCAAAACAATACAATAACATCAATACGCGCTAATGGAATGTATCCCACAAGAAAACTACAAAATTTAGGCCAAAAGCCCGAAATTGGCTCAAACCCGGCCCCCGAGGCCCACATCTCAAAACCTGACAAAATTCACGAAACTAGAAAGCTCATTCACTCATGAGTCTAACCATATCAAATTTACTAAAATCCGACACCAAATGGCCCTCCAATCCACAATTCAAACTCCCAAATCCCTAGTCTCCAACTTCAAATTTTCACCTTTAATACACATTAACTAGGTGGTAAAATACATGTCAAGGCAAGATTATTGACGAAAAATAAGCACAAGGAATTTACCTCAAGAAATGCCTTGAAAATGCTCTCAAAAATCGCTCTAACCCGAGTTTGCAAAGCCAAAAATGATAAAAATCGCGAAGCCCTTCGGTTTTAATCACTGCCCAGGTATTTCCGCACCTGCGGGTGCGCTTATGCAGAAAAAAACATGCGCATATGTGCAACTCACTTACCACCTCTGCCTTCGCACCTGCGACGTAAGGGCCGCACCTACGCACTCATGCCTGCGGACAAACCTTTCCGCTTCTGTGCATTTGCGAACAGCCTTGCGCATTTGCGGGCATCACAGATGCGGAACTTCCTCGCACCTGCGACCCCAGGCCAACTCTCGACTTTCTCGCATCTGCACCTACAAGCCACGCTTATGCGAGGCCGCACCTGCGAACTCCCCACCGTAGGTGCGAAAACACCAGAACCAGCAAAAAAATCAAAAATTCCTCTAAGTCCAAGCTTTCACCCGTTAAGCATCCGAAACACACCCGAGGCCCCCGGGACCTCGACCAAACATACCAACCAATCCTAAAATACCATAAAAACTTAGTCAAGCTCTCAAATCCCATCAAACAATACTAAAATCACGAATCACCCTCCAATTCAAACTTAAAGAATTTGAAACTTCAAAATTCTACAACCGATGTCGAAACCTATCAAATCACGTCCGATTGACCTCAAACTGTGCGCACAAGTAGTAATCAACATTACGGACCTACTCCAACTTTCGAAATTGGAAAACGACCCCTATATAAAAAATTCCACTACCGGCCGAAAACCCCAAAAATTTAACTTTCGCCATTTCAAGCCTAAATGAGCTACGAACCTCCAAAACACAATCCGGACACGCTCCTAAACCCAAAATCACCTCAAGGAGCTAACGAAACCGATGGAATTCCATTCCTGAGTCGTCTTCATATAGTTTCGACTACGGTCCAAATCCTAGGGCTTAAGCTCTCATTTAGGGACTAAGTGTCCTAAAACACTCTGAAACTCAAAACCAATCATCCCGGCAAGTCATAATAGCATAAATACATTTGGGGAAAGCAGTTAATAGGGGATCGGGGCTATTACTCTCAAAACGACCGGCCGGGTCGTCACAATATATATATATATATATATATGCTATATATATATATATATATGCTATATTCATATGTTGTTGTTGCTAAAACTCAAGTATTAATATGAAGTGCTATATTAATACTTAAGTTTTAGCAACAACAACATATGTATCCATTTTAATGATATATTCATATGTTGTTGCAAAAACGTAAGTATTAATATAGCTTATATATATATATATACAGTTCTATAAGATGTAGTGCTAATACTTAATTTTTAGCAATAACAACATATGTATACATATTAATGCTATATTTCTATATTGTTGTAATGACTCGGCCGGTCGTTTTGAGTATTATAACCCCGTTCCCTAATTTACTGCTCAATTTATGCCTTACAATTGATTTATGACTTATCGGATTAGTTGGTTCAGATACAGAAAGATTTCGGAGTGAAATGAGACACTTAGTCTCATAATTGAAAACTTAAGTTGGAAAAGTTGACAGGATATTGACTTATGTGTAAACGACCTAGGAATTTAATTCTGATGATTCCAATAGCTCTATATGGTGATTTTAGACTTAGGAGCGTGTCCGAAAAATTATTTGGAGGTTTGTAGTGGAATTAGGCTTGAAATGCCGAAAGTTGAATTCTTGGGAAGTTTGACCGGGGGGTTGACTTTTTGATATCGAGGTCGGAATTAGATTCTGGAAATTGGAATAGTTTCGTTATGTCATTTATGACTTGTGTGCAAAATTTAAAGTCATTCCGGATTGATTTGATGTATTTCAGCACAAAATATAGAATTTGAAAGTTTAAAGTTCATTAGGCTTGAATTGAGGTGTGATTCGTGGTTTTAGCATTGTTTGATGTAATTCGAGGCTTAGACTAAGTTCGTATGATGTTTTAGGACTTGTTAGTATATTTGGTTGAGGTCCCGAGGGGCTCAAGTGAGTTTCGGGGTGGTTTCGGACCATTTCTAGGCCAAATTTAATTGCCGGTTTCTGCCTACAAAGGTGTACATCGTGATCGCGAAGAGCAAACAACAGCTTGGGGCCTTGTGAATCGCGATCGCAGAAGCTCTTTCGCGATCGCGTAGAACAAATCTCTATTGCACTGACCCGACTTTGGAAGCTTATATCTCGTAACCTATCAGGAATTTGGAGATGATCCAAATATAAAAGTTGTAGTCCTTGATGTCTAGTTTTCAGAAAAGTAAACCATTTGTCATTTGGAGTTGTGTACCAAAGGTTATGGTAGATACACTATAGGCTATCTGGGAAGAGTTTGGAAATCTCTGTTGCACAGGGCTGACTTTGGAAGCTTATATCTAGAAATATGTAAGGAATTGGGAGATGAGAAACACATAAGAGTTATAGTCCTTGGCGTGTAGCTTTCATAAAGTTAAACCATTTGCAATTCGGAGTTTTGTACAAAGCGTTATGACCCTTATACTAGAGGCTGTCTGCAAGAATTGGGGGAAGTTTGTTCTTCGTGGTCGCGATTAGTTTTCCGCGATCGCGAAGAGAAATTTTGGGGTTGAAAAATTTTGTGCTTCGCGATTGCGAAGAGTAAATACCTGGGTAGTAGCTATATTTTGAGGTT
This sequence comes from Nicotiana tomentosiformis, assembly GCF_000390325.3. Taxonomy (NCBI): domain Eukaryota; kingdom Viridiplantae; phylum Streptophyta; class Magnoliopsida; order Solanales; family Solanaceae; genus Nicotiana; species Nicotiana tomentosiformis. The sequence continues at coordinate 139,983,334 of NC_090819.1, forward strand.
TCAGCCATTTTTAACATATTTGGAGCTATGGAGCTCGGATTGAAGCGATTTTTGAGGCAATTTTCACCATATGGATTAGGGTAAATGTTCTATATCCTAAAGTGTTTATATTTCATGAATGTATGATTATATTCATCGTTTAATTCTAATTTTAATGGAAGAAATCAAGATTTTTGTAAAATCTTCCAAAAACAAAATTTTAAAATTTGGAGGTTGAGTTGTTATTAGAATTCAATAAAATTGGTATGATTGAACTCGTATCGGAATAGGTGTTCGAATTTCATGAAACTTATGTCGGGTTCCGAGGGGCGAGTCCCGCGTTGACTTTTGTTGACTTTTTGGAATAAATTTTTAAGTTCACGTATTATTATCCGAAATTATTTCTGACAAATTTTAATGGAGTTATACAAGTAATTTGGATAGATTTGAGCTGTCCGGAAGTCAATTCAAGCAAGAAGGCTATTTTGGAATGTCTTCCTAACTTCAAAAAGGTAAGTGTCTTGCTTAACCTCGAGTGGGGAATTACCCCATAGGCATTGAGTCTTATGTGACATTTGTGAAATGTGAAAAGCCGTGTACGCGAGGTGACGAGTACGTACTCGAGCTTAAACGTGCAAAATTTATTGAATTAAAGTCGTACGCATTATTGTGTAGTAAATTGGGAAATGGTGAAAAATTATTAAATCATATGTTTGCCATGCCTAAATCCTTATTGTTGAATTTGTTTTTATATGATAATTTGATGTGATTGTTACTTGAAATATTTATGAAATTTCGTGAGTATTTTGGTTTAATATTTCTTGGAAAAAAATTCCAATATGAATTTTCTTATGCAAATAATTAATTCAAGCGAGCTTAAGAATAAGTGTTAGTATAATTATCTAAATTTGCATTAATGAAGATTTTACTTTATGCTGAGTAATTTCTATCTCTATTGATTGTTTTTGGGTGTTATATACATTATGTGGAACCTTGGGTTATTGATTGTGAAATTAATTGATTTTTGTTATATCTTTGGAATTTGGTTGTGGCCATTGGGCAAATTGTGATATGAATTGATTTTATGATGTTGTCGTGTTAATTTCCCGTGTAAATTATTGTGTTGTGTGAGTTATTATTTTGGGAAGATAAGGGTGGCATTTCACCGTTGATGTTATGTGGGTATAAGGGTGGCATTTCACTGTTGTTGTATTTGTTGGAATATTGTCTGGGCGGAGCGATAATGGTGGCTATAGGAGCGATAAGGATGGAAATAGGAGCGATAATGGTGGCTATTGATATTGTCTGGGCGGAGTGATAAGGGTGGCTATAGGAGTGATAAGAGTGGCAATTGGAGCGATAAGGGTGGCTATTGTCAGGGACGATATGTGATGATGTGGGGTTGTGGTGTTGATAATTTTCATGTGATGTTGTGATTTTCTTGTGTTTACTTTTATACCTTGTGCAATTTGTCTTGTTGTTTGTAAATTGATAACAATCTGATTTATGTTGAAATTGAGAGCCTGTGGCTATTACCAGGCGGATTATAAATTGAAATGTGGGCACGAGGTGCCGTGAGTAAATAATAAGGATATTTGGCACGTGATTTGTCCGTGCAGTTGTTATATGAAATGTGGGCCCGAGGTGCTGTGATAAAATGATGATGATAATTGGCACGTAAATTGTCCGTGCAGTTGTGATATGATTTAATTATGGGCACGAAGTGCCGTGAAAATATGAAAATGGGCTAAGACCCGAGTATACAAAAAATATGAAAATGGGCTGAGACCCGTATTGTTTTATGATTATGAAATGAGGTGTCACATGGTGACTTTTTAATTGAAAGAATTATATTCAAAATATTTTTTTGGAAGGATTTTTATTCAAAAAATATTATATGAAAGAATTGTATCCGAAAGATATTTATTTGAGAAAACTACATTTAAAAGAGAGTTATTTGGAAGAATTATATGTGAAGGATATTTATTTGAAAAACTTGAATTAATTGGGCGTACATGTATTTATTAATTGTTGAGTGATATTTATGGTATTCTTGTTGTCTTGCTGCACATACCACTGGTTGTTTTATCCTTCCCTTATTGCTACATGTTTCCTAGTATTTTGTATATTATATTGCACAGGTTATTAGACTAGTGAGTGGCTGGACTGTACCTCGTCTCTACTCCATTGAGGTTTGTCTTGATACTTACTGGGTACCGACCGTGGTGTACTCATACTACACTTCTGTATATTTTTGTGCAGAGCCGGATATTGGATATGTCGGACTTGAGCAGAGTAAAAGTGGGATCGTAAGGATTCAAGGTAGAGCTGCTTGGTCATCATAGTCCCTTGGAGTCTTTTCATTTCATTGTACTGTTAATTTTTAAACAAACAGTATTGTATATTCGGTCCTCATGATCATTCCATGTATTCAGTTAGAGTTCGTGACTCAGTACTATCAGTCTTGGGAGGTTGTATATTCATATTTGTTCCGCTGTCAGTTTTGATTATTTATTTAATTAAACAAAAAAATTTGGCTTCAAAAGGTAATTGAAATCGGCTTACCTAATCTTAGAGACTAGGTTCCATCATGACGCCTGTGGTGGGATTTTGGGTCGTGACAAGTTGGTATCAGAACTCTAGGTTCATAGGTTCTACGAGTCATGAACGAGTTTAGTAGAGTCTTGCGGATCGATACGGAGACGTCTGTACTTATCTTCGAGAGGCTACAGAACTGTTAGAAAATTTCACTTCTTTCATTCCTTATCGTGCGGCATTTATTCAGCTTGAAGCATATATCTTATGTTCTTTTGCATCCACTCATGTATGAAACTATGCACTCGGTATCAACTATACGCCAACGGTTCGTGATACTATATAGGGGTTATAAGGGAGCCAGGGTTGCTCAACCATTATTATAACGCGTCGTCTAGATCGAGGATGCGGAAGTATTGTGAGATCATTCAGTTGTGCACATTGAGGTGCAGGAGATTCTGACATCTGGTTGATAAATATGATATTAAGAAGGTTTAATTAATTGCCTAATCATCACAATTGTGGTAGGGTCACGAGGTGGATGTAGATCTGAAATAGTTAGTGGTATTAGAGACTACGTAGTTCGTATGGGATTTCTATTTAGCGAAGGGTACATACGCAACCAAGACACAGGAGGAAGCGATTTTAACTGTCATGAGGATGACATGCACCAAATAGATGGATTGAGGTGTCTTATGACCGGTGTCCTACGAACGATGAAGGTTAGTATTGTGGATCATCAAAATGTGTCCTACGGCTTCGCGCCAAGTGAGGGAGTCCACTATCAACGACCAGATTACGGGGTTATGTGTTATATGAGTTTTGGCCTGAGATGTATTTATGTGGTATTGAAAGGTTCTACGAAACTTGTATATGTTTAAGAGATGAGATTTGTATGGGATGATGCTGGGACTTGCTGTATTCCTGCGTCGTTAATAATTTTACATTTCAGTATCAACGAGGTCATGGAAATAATTTCAGAATACTCGGGGGTGTTCCAGTAAGTTCTTTTAATGCACCACCGGCACGGAGTTCCTATAATGGTTATTCCAGTTATCCGGCACAAACTCAGTGTGAGCAGACAAACCCGCAGAGGGGTTGTTATGAGTGTGGTGATACTAGACACATCAAGAGAAATTGTCCCAGACTTGGGAGGGGTGGATTTCATCAGAACACTCCAGCTACAAGCTTTATTCCAGTTGATACTCCAGTCGATACTCCACGTACACAGTCAGCTAGAGGTGGAGGACATGCGGGTAGTGGGTGCCTAAGAGGTGGAGGCCCGACCTGTTGATTTAATCAATATGATTTGGCTGAGGCCAATATACCAGATGGTGTCCTTATAGGTACGATCCTGATTTTTGTTATAAAAGGATATTTTCCTTAATTTGATTCGGTTCTGAATATTGAGGTGAGTCCTTCTATTATGCTCCATTTATGGGTGAGCTTCGTAAATTTGTTACCCACTTATATGTTTATCCCTGTTGGGAGATTTTTGAAGGTGTGAGCCCATGTCTGTCATTTATTTTTGTATACCATTGAGGGCTATAAGTCCAAAAGTAATTTTTATTATTAATTACAGTTGGTTTAATGTGTTTCGGAATAATTGATTCTATTTTTATGAATTATACGCCCTACCGGTATGAGGGTTCATTATGTGTTGTGAAAACTGTTTATGAAATATATTGAAAAGAAGAAAGAAAGGAAAATTGAAATTTTAGTTGGCACAATGTGCAAAATAATTGTGATTCAGAGTTGAGTACGAGATCCTCGCATTTTATATATGATGTAAAATATTTAAACCGGGCTACAAGTCGCGGTGGAAGTTATATAAGGACGAGGTCCTTGTGGTGAAATATTTATGAGTTTAAAATTATCCCTTTGTGAAATTAATTTGTACAATAATACTAATAGGGAGTCATGCCTGTTAGGCTTATTTGATAATTCTTGTATATTGTTTTCTTCAAATTCAGCCATTTTCGTACTGTAAACATTGAGTTTTAGCCTATGAGGTGAGTGCCTGGATGGCGCTAAATGTGACTAATTAAACCGAGTAAGTAATCATGAGCTCTTCATGCCTCACATTCCGTTGTCAGTGTTGTGAAAATTCGAAATGAGGTGGTTGTTAATATGAGATTAATTAATGATGCTGGAATTAATTATGAACGACTTTTAAGACCAAAGATATGGTGATGAGCATACATATGATGTGCTTCATGTCCTGATATCATTGTGATAATGCAGTGTTTGTAATGCTGAGATTGTGTTATTGATATATACATTGTGGATGTGATGTTAGGAGTTGTTTTGGTGTTACTCTGGCAGGTGGTTAGGCCGAATTACAGGGGAGACTCTGCCGAAATTTCTGAAAAGAATTTTGGGAGTTAGAAAACAATTTTGGGAGATTGAGACGTGCAAAGAAGAGACAAAATTATGTTATGTGTTTGAGGGTGAATGATCCTAAGCAGGGAAGAATGTAACACCCCGAAAAAATTTTGAAGTACTTCAACACTATCAAGAAAGTTGATGTGCGTAGGCACGTGTTGCTATAGCCAGTTGAGACTAATACCGTGCGAGTGATGTTAATGTGAGCTCTAGAAGAGCTGGTTACTCTTATTAAATTTGTGTCTTGTTTCTACTATATATATAATGAGCTTATATCATTACAATTGTGGTAGTGCTTGTTGAATTTAAAATACGGTTCTCCACTTTGAGACATCTTCCATTTTGGCTACAAGGTTGCGCAGTTGTGGATTGAGTTGTATTGGTGTGGCATGTCAATGGTATAGTTGTGTTTAACACTATAAGATCATTGGACCTAGAATGTGTACTATCAGGTTTGATTACGGTATATTGGGAGGATAATATTGAAAGTCGGCTTGGAAAGTGATTTTGGTTCTGGTTAGGGTTGGAGAGCTCCATGACTTATCGATCTAATAATATGTAATGAGATTTCGCGTGTTTTTTCACTATCAACAGTGTGCGAAAGTTTTAGAATGAGGTTTTGTTTGATATGGGGTTTAATACTATTATCGGGTTACTTTGGAGTAGTTAATGTGATCGAAAATGGTGCTTCAAGCATGCGAGTTGTGTAGTATGTTTAGTGATTATATCTGGGGTTATGGTTATGGCTTAATACAGCTTGTTCAGACTCATACAACATGTTGATGTGCGATTCAGGTCTTGAAAAGAAATTCTGAATGTTGGAAATTGAATTCCAAGGTTTTCAGGCCTATACAATTTACACGGAATAGGGTGGCGTGGTACCACCCCCAGGTACGTGCGTTATAAGATGGAATAGAGATTTGGTGGCTTGGAAACAACTCTTGGCACGTTTGAGGACGGACGTATGTTTAAGTGGGGGAGAATGTAACGACCCGGCCGGTCATTTTGAGTATTATAAACCTGTTCCCCAAATTACTGCTTAATTTATGCCTTACAATTGATTTATGACTTATCGGATTAGTTGGTTTGGGTCTAGAAATATTTCGGAGTGAAATGAGACACTTAGTCTCATAATTGAAAACTTAAGTTGGAAAGGTTGATCGGATATTGACTTATGTGTAAACGACCTAGGAATTTAATTCTGATGATTCCAATAGCTCTATATGGTGATTTTGGACTTAGGAGCGTGTCCGAAAAATTATTTGGAGGTTTGTAGTGGAATTAGGCTTGAAATGCCGAAAGTTGAATTCTTGGGAAGTTTGACCGGGGAGTTGACTTTTTGATATCGAGGTCGGAATTCGATTCTGGAAATTGGAATAGTTTCGTTATGTCATTTATGACTTGTGTGCAAAATTTGAAGTCATTCCGGATTGATTTGATGTATTTCAGCACAAAATATAGAATTTAAAAGTTTAAAGTTCATTAGGCTTGAATTGAGGTGTGATTCGTGGTTTTAGCATTGTTTGATGTGATTCGAGGCTTAAACTAAGTTCGTATGATGTTTTAGGACTTGTTAGTATATTTGGTTTAGGTCCCGAGGGTCTCGGGTGAGTTTCGGGGTAGTTTCGGACCATTTCTAGGCCAAATTTAATTGTTGGTTTCTGCCTACAAAGGTGTACATCGCGATCGCGAAGAGCAAACAACAGCTTGGGGCCTTGTGAATCGCGATCGCTGAAGCTCTTTCGCGATCGCATAGAACAAATCTCTATTGCACTGACCCGGCTTTGGAAGCTTATATCTCGCAATCTATAAGGAATTTGGAGAATATGATCGTTGTAGCCCTTGATGTCTAGTTTTTAGAAAGGCAAACCATTTGTCATTTGGAGTTGTGTACAAAAAGTTATGGTAGATACACTATAGGTTGTCTGGGAAGAGTTTGGAAATCTCTGTTGCCCAGGGCTGAATTTGGAAGCTTATATATAGAAATATATAAGGAATTGGGAGATGAGCAAAACATTAAAGTTATAGCCCTTGGTGTGGTTTTCAGAAAGTTAAACCATTTGCAATTCAGAGTTTTGTACAAAAAGTTATGACCATTATACTAGAGGCTGTCAGGAAGGGTTGGTGGAGTTTGTTCTTCGTGATCGCGATTGGTTTTCCACGATCGCGAAGAGCAATTTTGGGGCTGAAAAATTTTGTGCTTCACGATCGCGAAGTGTAAATACCTGGGCAGTAACTATATTTCGAGGTTTCAGCCATTTTTGACATATTTGGAGCTATGGAGCTCGGATTAAGCGATTTTTAGGCGATTTTTACCATATGGATTAGGGTAAGTGTTCTATATCCTAAAGTGTTTATTTTTCATGAATCTATGATTATATTCATCGTTTAATTCGGATTTTAATGTAAGAAATCAAGATTTTTGTAAAATCTTCCAAAAACAAAAATTTAAGATTTGGAGGTCGAGTTGTTATTGGAATTCAATAAAAGTGGTATAGTTGACTCATATCGGAATGGGTGTTCGAATTTCATGAAAATTATGTCGGATTCCGAGGGGCGGGTCCCGCGTTGACTTTTGTTGTCTTTTTGGAATAAATTTTTAAGTCGACGTATTATTATCCGGAATTATTTCCGATGAATTTTAATGGAGTTATACAATTAATTTGGATAGATTTGAGGTGTCCGGAGGTCAATTCAAGCAAGAAGGCTATTTTGGAATGTCGGCCTAACTTCAAAAAGGTAAGTGTCTTGCTTAACCTCGAGTGGGGAATTACCCCTTAGGCATTGAGTGTTATGTGCCATTTGTGAAATATGAAAAGTCTTGTACGCGAGGTGACGAGTACGTACTCGGGCTTATACGTGCAAAATTCATTGAATTAAAGTCTTAGGCATTATTGTGTAGTAAATTGGGAAATGGTGGAAAATTATTAAATCATATGTTTGCCATGCCTAAATCCTTATTGTTGAATTTGTTTTTATATGATAATTTGATGTGATTGTTATTTTAAATATTTATGAAATTTTGTGAGTATTGTTGGTTTAATAGTTCTTGGAAATTAATTCCAATATGAATTTTCTTATGCAAATAATTAATTTAAGCGAGCTTAAGAATAAGTGTTAATATAATTATCTAAATATGCATTAATGAAGATTTTGCTTTATGCTGAGTAATTTCTATCTCTATTGATTGTTTTTGGGTATTATATACATTATGTGGAGCCTTGGGCTATTTGTTGTGAAATTAATTGATTTTTGTTATATCTTTGGAATTTGGTTGTGGCCATTGGGCAAATTATGATATGAATTGATTTTATTATGTTGTCATGTTAATTTCCCGTGTAAATTATTGTGTTGTATGAGTTATTATTTTGGGGAGATAAGGGTGGCATTTCACCGTTGATATTATGTGGGTATAAGGGTGGCACTTGACTGTTATTGTGTTTGTTGGAATATTGTCTGGGCGGAGCAATAAGGATGGTTATAGGAGCGATAAGGGTGGCAATAGGAGCGATAAGGGTGGCTATAGGAGTGATAAGGGTGGCAATAGGAGCGATAAGGGTGGCTATTGTCAGGGACGATATGTGATGATGTGGGGTTGTAGTGTTGATAATTTTCATGTGATGTTGTGATTTTCTTGTGTTTACTTTTATATCTTGTGCAATTTGTCTTGTTGTTGGTAAATTGATAACAATCTAATTTATGTTGAAATTGAGAGCATGTGGATATTTCCAGGCGAATTATAAATTGAAATGTGGGCACGAGGTGCCGTGAATAAATAATGAAGATATTTGGCACGTGAATTGTCCGTGAAATTGTGATATGAAATGGGGGCACGGAGTGCTGTGATGAAATGATGATGATAATTGGCACGTGAATTGTCCGTGCAGTTGTGATATGATTTACTTATGTGCACGAGGTGCCGTGGAAATATGAAAATGGGCTGAGACCCGTGTTTACGAAAAATATAAAAATGGACTGAGACCCGTGTTTACGAAAAATATGAAAATGGGCTGAGACCCGTATTATTTTATGATTATGAAATGAGGCGTCACATGGTGACTTTTTAATTGAAATAATTATATTCAAAATATTTATTTGGAAGGATTTTTATTCAAAAAGAATTATATGAAAGAATTGTATCCCAAAGATATTTATTTGAGAAAACTACATTTAAAAGAGAGTTATTTGGAAGAATTATATGTGAAGGATATTTATTTGAAAAACTTGAATTAATTGGGCGTACATGTATTTATTAATTGTTGAGTGATATTTATGGTATTCTTGTTGTCTTGTTGCGCATACCACTGGTTGTTTTATCCTGTCCTTATTGCTACATGTTTCCTAGTATTTTGTATATTATATTGCACAGATTATTAGACTAGTGAGTCTCTGGACTGTACCTCGTCTCTACTCCATTGAGGTTAGTCTTGATACTTACTGGGTACCGACCGTGGTGTACTCATACTACACTTCTGCACATTTTTGTGCAGAGCCAGATATTGGAGATATCGGACTTGAGCAGCATAAAAGCGGGATCGTAAGGATTCAAGGTAGAGCTGCTTGGTCGTCGCAGTCCCTTGGAGTCTTTTCATTTCATTGTACTGTTAATTTTTAAACAAACAGTATTGTATATTCGGTCCTCGTGATCATTCCATGTATTCAGTTAGAGTTCGTGACTCAGTACTACCAGTCTTGGGAGGTTGTATATTCATATTTGTTCCGCTGTCAGTTTTGATTTTTTATTTAATTAAAAAAAAAATTGGTTTCAAAAGGTAATTTAAATCGGCTTACCTAGTCTTAGAGACTAGGTGCCATCACGACGCCTGTGGTGGGATTTTTCGGTCGTGACAGTTGTTGTCGCTAAAACTTAAGTATTAATATATCACTACATCTTATAGAACTATTCACTTTATTTTTAAATATGTTATAGTAAGTTTTAATCGAATATAATTAAATTTTCAATTGATCCACTGATGAAGTATCCGAGCAAAGTACTAATAAGGTGATCGAGAATAAAATATTCAATATATATATACGTGTGTATGTATATACACACATAATTAATTAAATATTCTACTGACTTCGGTCGGTATTTCATTAAATTAATATTTTAAAAAAAATAAAATTGAAATACCGACCGAATACGATCGGTATTTGAGAGGTCAAACGGTCAAATATTATTTTAACAATACCAACCGAAATCGGTCGGAATTCGGTCTGAAATCTATTAATTAGACCAGACCAAACGGGTTTCTTCCCCATTTTCATCTTTTCACTCTCTCTCTTCCATCTCCCTTCCCCACATATGTTTGGCCTAATCCCACCCAAAATCAAGTCACCCACCTCCAAACAACGAAGCCCCACCTCTTCTCTCTCACGCCTAAGCCCTCAGCCGCCGCCACCACTGTTCCGCGCATCCACCACCACCACTGTTACGCCGCCACCGCCACCATTTTGCCTCCTCGGCGATGCCACCACTGCCATTGTTGTTCAAGATTAGTAATCTACCTTATTAGCTTTTTAATTTTTAATTTTTGGAATATAATTTTATGCAATTATTTAGGGTTTTTGTCTATTTAGGATTTCTGTGACTAAATAGGGGTTTTGAACTACATTAAATTTAGATTTAGAATTGAACTACCTAAAATAATAAATTTTTAGGGCTTTTGGTTTAAACTACATTAGATTTAGAATTAAGGTATAAATTATGAACTTATGGTTCTTAATAGAATTCAAATTATTGCATTTAAATTATTTAATGTATAAATTAATTTAAGGTATAAATTATGAACTTAAGGTATAAATAACGAACTACCTTAAGTTATGAACTTATGGTTCTTAATAGAACTCAAATTAATGAATTTAAATTATTTAATATATAAATTATGAACTACAATATCAATTAATCTAATTGAGTTACTCTAATTGAATTAGTCTAATTGAATGGCTTAACTAATTCATTGTCTAGCGAGACTAATTATATGATTAATGATAGGGCTAGAACAATAAATTGCAATGATAAATCAATCTTATTATATGGACTTTTAAATAAACTATATCAAACTTAAAATAAATTATAAGGATATATTAAGCTAGTTCTTAATCTAATACTAAGTGTAACGATACAATCTAAGCTAATTGAATTCATTTATGGATATATATGAACTTTCAAATTAATATACCATTCAATTTATTTGTTCTCTGTATAGATGGAATATCGTAGTTGGATGTATAATAGGAATTATCCTAATCGTCGGTTTTTTAGGGAGGAATTTATAGAAGGGGTTAATGAATTTACTAGGCATGCAATGTCACTTGAACCATTTCAAATTGGAGGGATGATTAGGTATCCTTGTGTGAAGTGCAAGTGTTTGCATTTGTTTGGTTCGGAGGATGTTAAGACTCATCTTTATAAAAAAGGGTTTATGGATAATTATTTTGTGTGGACTAGTCATGGAGAGGTTGATGGTAGTGATGGTGCATTCCATAACATAGTTGTTGGTGAAAGTAGTAGGTCGGTGAGGAATAACTTTCAAAATCCTAGATACCATGAAATGGTTGCGGATGCTTTTGGGATGCACTTCGAGTTTGAACCCCATAAAAGTGTTGAACAAGCTCCTAACGAAGAGGCAAAAAAATTTTATAAACAGTTAGAGGCCGCTAGTTGTCCACTAAGTGAAGGGAGTATGCACTCTCAGTTGTCTGTTGCGGTTAGATTATTAAGTATCAAATCAGATACCAATATTTCTCAAGCGGGAATGTATTCTATCATTGGCCTTATGAGTAAACTAGTTGACCCAACTTTTAACATACATGTAGATTTCTATAAGGCTAAAAGATTGATTTCTAAGTTAGGACTCTCGTCTATGAGAATCAATTGTTATGAAGATGGTTGCATGTTATTGTGATGACACGATAGGTCATCTTATATTTTAGAACCTAATTCTGTGCTTTGAAGCCTTAAATACCTCATTTTAGCCTTTCTCGATTTGCGTGCGCAATCCGAGTGTTTTTCCGGAAAGTGTTTATGTTAAAAACTGAGAAAATATGAAATTTTTGTCTTAAAAATCAATTTGAGTTGACTTCGGTCAACATTTTGAGCAAATGGACCTAGATTCGTATTTTGACAGTCCCGGTAGGTCTGTATCGTGATTTGGGACTTGGACGTATGTCCGGAATCGAATTCGGAAGTCCCTAGCCCGAGTTATCGTACTTTGTTGAATTTGAAAGTTAAAGACTTAATGACTTTGAAATGTTTGACCAATGTTTGACTTTTTGAATATCGGGTCTGCATTTTAGTTCCGGAACCCAGTATAGGTCCAATACTACATTTATGACTTGTCTGTCAAATTTGGTGAGAAACAGAGTTGGTTTGATGTGATTCGGACGTCCGGTTGTGAAATTTAAAGTTCATAAATTTTCTTGAAAAGTTCCTTTTATTTGGTGAAAACATTCGTAGTTCTAGGTGTTATTTTGGTTATTTGATCACGCGAGCAAGTTCATATGATGTTTTTAGACTTGTGTCCATAGTTGGTTTAGAGTCCCGAGGGCTCGGGTGAGTTTCGAATAGGCTATAGAGTGGTTTGGACTTAGAAAAACTCAGCTGGTGTTTCAGTTCTGGTGCAGGCCTCTGATCTCGCATTTGCGAGATCAGGCATCGCATTTGCGACCTCTGATGGGTTCGCATTTGCGAAAAACTCATCCCATTTGCGAAGAGTAGCTGGGCCACATTATGTCCGCATTTGCGAAGTGGGTCAGTGGGGTACAGGATCGCAATTGCGATCAGGTGGTTGCATTTGCGGAAGGTCAGAGTTCGCATTTGCGAATATTTCATCGCAAATGCGATAAATGCAGAGATGTGAAGGTCTTCGCATTTGCAATTATTTCTTCGCATTTGCGAACCCCAGGTCGCAAATGCGACATCTGCAAACTGATCAAAATGGGAGTTAGATGAGATTTTTTTTCATTCTTCAAATGTTCAAAACAAGAAAACTCTAGAGGCAATTTTTCAAAGAACTCTTCTTCCCCAATCCATTGGTAAGTGATTCTAACCTAATTTCCTTCAATCTTTCATTACATTTCATAAGTTTTTAACCTAAAATCTAGTGTTTTCATGGTGAAAATTGGGGTTTGGGTAGAATTAGGGATTTTTATAAAATGGGGATTTAGACCTCAAATTGAGGTCGGATTCCCAAATAAATTACATAACCGGGCTCGGGGGGGATGGGTAATCGGGTTTTGATTCGAATTTCGGGATTGGACCAAGCGGGCCCGCAGGTTGACTTAAGTTGACTTTTTCAATAATGACCTAAATTGAATCCTTTGCAATCGTGGGTAGTTCCTACAACTTAATTTAAATCGTTTGGTTGGTAATTTGCTAGATTCTATTGGTTCGGAGGCTTATTTGAAAGGCAAAGTTGTGATTGAGCTTTGAGTGGACCTTTGGAGCGAGGTAAGTGTCGTGGTTAACCCTGACTTGAGGGATTAGGAATTGTTTGTCTATTTGCTACATGTTTATATGTTTGGTACAACGTATATGTGAGGTGACGAGTACTTATGTGTTGTTGTCGGGTTAAAGCATGCGGGTGGGACTTGTTCCTTGTAGTTTATTGCTTACTTTGATCTTGTTATCCATGCTTAGACTAGTTACTTACTAAATTGATCGTTCTTATCGTGTTTACGAGCTTTTGTGATAATTGAGTATTGATTGTAAAGTTGAGATTTATATTGTGGAACTATTGTTGAAGTAAGGCTTGTTCTTGTTGATTCTATCTCCCTGTTATTACTTGTTCATTGATATGTGGTAAGGGAGAGTGTTAATGCACGAAGGGTGATGCCGTGCCATATTGTGAATCTTAATTCATGAAGGGTGATGTCGTTCCATATTGTGAGTGTTAATGCACGAAGGGTGATGTCGTGCCATATTGTGAGTGTTAATGCACGAAGGGTGATGCCGTGCAATTTTCTTCATTGTGTTTAGTTGTTTTCACTGGTTAAAAGCATGTTCACTGTTTTGGTTATCATTTCAGTTGTATCTCTTATATTTTGTGCCCCTATAGCATGTCCCCCTCACAATAGTACATGTTTAGCTATTATTGTTATTTTGTTTTACATATACTATTATCTGCACAACTTTATTATATGGGTGTTTTGTCATAGCCTCGTCACTACTTCGTCGAGGTTAGGCTCGACACTTATGAGTACATGGGGTCGACTGTACTCATACTACACTCCGCACTTCTTGTGCAGATTTTGGTACCAGACCTAGCTGATCGTGAGGCTTAGCAGCTTGGACTTGCTTATTGGAGACTCAAGGTAGATCTGCTGGCGTCCGCAGATCTTGGAGTCCCCTTCTATCGTCCCTATTTTACTGTTTCTTTTCATTTAGAACAACTATATTTCTTTCAAACTCTATTTGTAGAAAATCTTAGAAGCTCGTGAGTTGTGACTCCAGATCCGAAATGTATAAGTTATTATGGGTTTTATGTTATTCCTCAATTTAGTTTTAGCTTTTTTTTAGCTTAATTGAGTATGTTATTGAAATTGACTAAAATTGTTATAAAGAATCTTTGAACGTTGGCTTGCCTAGCAAGTAAAATATTAGGTGTCATCACGGTCCCAAAGGTAGGAATTCTGGGTCCGTATTTTAGTTCCAAAACCCGGTAAAGGTTCATTTCTATATTTATGACTTGTCTGTCAAAATTGGTGAGCAATAGAGTTGGTTTGACGTGATTTGGTTGTCCGGTTATTGAAATGGAAGTTTTAAAGTTTTCTTGAATCTTTCTTTTGATTTTGTGCTCAATTCGTAGTTTTAGGTGTTATCTTGGCGATTTGATCACGCGAGCGAGTTCTTGTTGTGTTTTTAGACTTGTGTGCATATTTTGTTTAGAGTCCTGAGGGCTCGGGTGAGTTTCGGATAGGCTACGGAGTGGTTTAGTCTTAGAACTCAGCTGGTGTTCTGTAATTTCTGGTACTGGTCTCTGATCTCGCAATTGCGAGATCAGTGTTCGCAATTGCGAAACATCCCAAATCCTACCAAGCTCGGATTTGCGAAGATTACCAGGGTCACCATAAGTTCGCATTTGCGATCAAGAGGTCGCAATTGCGGGGAGGCTAGAGTTCGCATTTGCGAACAATACTTCGCATTTGCGAAGTGGGGCTGGGCTGGGCTTGGTCACAGTTGCGATCAATTTGGTTGCAAATGCGGAAGATCAATGTTCGCAATTGCGAACAATTCATCGTATTTGCAATGAAAGCAGAGATGGGAAGGACTTCGCATTTCAGGTCGCAAATGCGACATCTGCAACTAATCAAAATGGGACTTAGACGGGATTTTGGTTCATTCTCTCAAATTTTCAAAACAAGAACCCTAGAGGCGATTTTTCAAAGAATTCTTCTTCCCCAAATCATTGATAAGTGATTCTAATCCATTTTCTTTCAATATTTCACTATATTTCCTAAGATTTCAACCTAAAATCTAGTGTTTTCATGGTAGAAATTGGGGGTTCGGGTAGAATTAAAAAATTTTGTAAAATGGGGATTTAGACCTCAAATTGAGATCGGGTTCCAAAATAAACTATATAACCGGGCTCGGGGGTGAATGGATAATCAAGTTTTGGTACGAATTTTGGGTTTGGACCAAGTGGGCCCAGGAGTTGACTTTTGTTGACTCTTTCAATAATGACCTAAATTGAATCCTTTGCAATCGTGGGTAGTTTCTAAGACTTAATTTGAATTGTTTGGTTGGTAATTTGCTAGATTCTATTGGTTCGGAGGCTTGTTTGAAAGGCAAAGTTGGGATTGAGCTTTGAGTGGACCTTTAGAGCGAGGTAAGTGTCTTGCCTAACTTTGTTGAGGGAACTTTTCCTACTATTTGACATTGTTTGCTACAAGCGGGGGTGATACATATATGAGGTGACGAGCATATATGCATGTGCCAGGGTTAAAAATGCTCGGGGTTAAATTATGTTATAAATTGTGTCTTGTAGAATCACGTGACCTTCTTGCTTCATGCCTTTCTTTGCTCCTAGATACTAAGAACATAGTATTAAATGTTAGAAACTATGACTTAGCTTATTATAACTTGATCAAATTTGATGGAATTCTGAGAATACATTGGTGTGTTTAATTCGGTCATCAATATGCATAATCATTAATACATTGCTACGGCTGATATTCTTGAGATACTAGATTATATACTTGTGTTGTAGATCATTTGTGAGATTTGTTGGAATACTTGAATAATAAGGTTCTTGCGGGTTTATTGAACTATTGTTGGCTTGGAAAGTTGTGATTGAGATTCATTTGGAATATTCGTTTAAACACTCTCCTTGATGTTATTTATGTTTCCTGCCTTGTTTGTCATTGATATACATATGCTTGGTAAGGAAGGGTGTAAAGCACGAAGGGTGATGCCGTGCCTTTGTTTATACATTATCATGTGAGGGAGAGTGTAAAGCAAGAAGGGTGATATCGTGCCATATTATTGAGAGTAAAAGCACGAAGGGTGATGCCGTGCCATATTATTGAGAGTAAAAGCATGAAGGGTGATGCCGTGCCATATCATTTGTGAGTAAAAGCACGAAGGGTGATGCCATGCCATATCATTTGTGAGTAAAAGCACAAAGGGTGATGCCGTGCCATTTCATTTATATTATCATGCTTTAAATTATCATGAGTTCATGGCACGATAGGTATTTCCATGCAGGTGAGGACGAGGGACATGCATTATGTTGTGATATCTTTCCTTTGTGTATACGTTCATGCCGTTACATTGAGCTGTTATTGTTGTATTTATGGTCCTTATGTGACTTGTCGTTAATGCCCTATTCTTGTTCTTTATCTTATTTATTATTGTGTCACTCATGCCTTCTACTTGCTAAACTTGCAAATACTATGCCTACTTCCTGCCGTCATAATTATATCTTTGTCATATCTATTTGGTTGCACTTAGTACATGCCTTCTACCGTGTTAGTCATTCATGCCGCCATACATGCTTCTACGAGTTAGACGGGATTTTTGTTCATTCTTTTAAATTTCAACAAAGTGCGATAACTCGGGCTAGGGACTTCTGAATTGGATTCTGGGCATACGCCCAAGTCCCAAATCACGATACGGACCCACCGGGAATGTAAAAATACGAATCCGGATCCGATTGCTCAAAACGTTGACCGAAGACAACTCAAATGGATTTTAAGGCAAATATTTCATATTTTTTAGTTTTTAACATAAAAGCTTTCCGAAAAAAATACTCGGACTGTGCACACAAATCGAGAAAGGATAAAATGAGGTATTTAAGGCTTTAAAGTGCAGAATTAGGTTCTAAAATATAAGATGACCTATCGGGTTATCACATTTGTATTATAAGGGTGATATAGATTTAGAAAGTTATAATTTTTGTGAAAAATCTCGTTTTAAGAGGGTTTCCAGCGGGAAGAAGGTTGATGTAAAGTCAATGCATTACTTACCTCGTATTCCTAGATTAAAGAGGTTGTACTCATCGATGAGTTCCGCTCCTCATATGAGATGGCACTATGAAAATAGAAGATCGTCGGTTGTTATGTGTCATCCTTCAGATGGGGAAGCTTGGAAGTATTTTGATAGGACGTATACGAATTATGCTAGTGAACCGAGGAATGTTCGGTTGGGTTTGTGTGCTGATGGTTTCATGACATTTTCTGTTTTTGCAACACCATATTGTCACGACCCAAATTTAACCCTCCGTAAGGTGTCGTGATAGCACCTAGTCTTTACGACTAGGTAAGCCTAATATTACGAAATATATAAAGAAAATACAACATTTTAAAGATAAACAGCATATTGTGAATAGACAAGAGTAGTACCACTCGGCATATACAAAATAATTTGCCAAGACCCGGAATATCACTAAGTCACAAGCTTCTATAATCTATGTAGCTCTATACAAAAGTCTGAAGATAATAAAGAAAGTCTTTAGGCGAGGGAGTAGAAGGGAACTCCGAGGATCTGCGGACGCAAGCAGAAGTACCTCGAAGTCTCCTAGAATCAGCAACACGCACTAACCCCGAGGTTGATAGCTCGCACCTGGATCTTCACACAATAACATGCGCAGGAAAGGGCGTCAGTACACCACAATGGTACCCAGTAGGTGCCAAGCCTAACCTCGGTCGAGTAGTGACGAGGTCAGGTCAAGGCCCTACCGGAGTAAATATAATAAATTAAACAGTAAAAGATATAAGTAAAGTTTACGATAACACAGTTAAAGAAATTATCGAAAATTTAACAGTTAAGGGAGCCCTCGGCTCAGAACAAGGTAAACACAGTGGGGAATCTCCCGGGATACCGTCCCGTAGTTCCAAATGAATATGCAGTAGAGGGGGATCTCCCAAAATACGTCCTTAGTCCCAAAGTAAATATGCAGTATTGGGGGGATCTCTCAGAATACGTCCGTAGTCACAAAGTAAATATACAGTGCTGGGGGATCTCCCGGAATACGTCTGTAGTCCCAACACAAGATTAGGCAAGCCACTTACCTCGAACCGCTCAAATCAACTCGATATCACGTTCTTGACACGAGTATCCGACTCCAAATGGCCCTAATCTATTCAAATTAATTGGATAATGTAAATATAACTATAAGTAACTAATTTAGCTAATTAATTCGAAGCTAAAGCGTGAAATTAGGAAAAACGCCCAAAAGGTCTCCCCGGGCCCACATCTCGAAATCCGGTAAAATTACAAATTTTGAACACGCATTCACTCACGAGTTCACTCGAACAAAAATTATCTAAATCCGACGTCAAATTCACGTTCAAATCTCAGATTTTCAATTGGGGAACCTTTTCCCCCATTTCCAAACTTCTACCCTCAAATTCCTTAATTAGATGGGGAAAACATTAATAGATTTATGTATTATGATAAAAATAGAGTTAGAATTAGTTACCCAATACCAGCCTCGCTTCTGCAGGGCCGCACCTGCGGACTCCCCATCGCAGGTGCGAAAACACCAGAACCAGCAAACTCAAAACTTCCTCTAAGTCCAAATTTTCACCCGTTAAGCATCCGAAACACCCCTGAGGCCCCCGGGACCTCAACCAAACATACCAACCAATCCTAAAATACCATAAGAACTTAGTCGGGCCTTCAAACCACATCGAACAACACCAAAATCATGAATTAAGCACGGATTCAAGCCTAAGAATTTAAAATTTTCCAAATTCTACAAACGACGCCGAACCACATCAAATCTAGTCCGAATGACCTCAAAGTTTACACACAGGTCACAAATGACACTACGAACCTACAACCACTTTCTGAATTCCATTCCGAGCTCGATATCAAATTTCTACTATCGGCCAAAATCGCCAAAACACTAACTTTCGCCTATTCAAGCCTAAATCTACTACAAACCTCCAAAACACATTCCGGACGTGCTCCTAACCCCAAAATCACTCAACGGAGCTAACGGAGTTGATGAAATTCCATACCAGATCTGTCTTCCCACAGTTCCGACTACAGTCCAAACTCTAAGGCTTAAACTCACAACTAGGGACTAAATGTCCCAAAACTCTCTGAATTTCATAACCAATCACTCCGGCAAGTCACAATAGCGGAAACAAACATGGGGAAAACAGTTATTAGGGGATCGGGGCTCTAATTCTCAAAATGACCGGCCAGGTCGTTACATCCTCCCCCTCTTAAAATAATCGTTCATCCTCGAACGAGTATAAAGACATACCTGAAACTGTGAAAAGATGAGGGTACTGGCTGCGCATATCCTGCTCGGTCTCCTAAGTCGCCTCCTCGACCGGCTGACCCCTCCACTGGACCTTTACTAAAGTAATATTCTTTGACCTAAGCTTTCTGGCCTGCCTATCCAAAATGGCTACTGGCTCCTCAACATAAGATAGATCTTTGTCCAATTGGACTGAGCTAAAATCCAATACATGAGTCGGATCACCGTGATACTTCTGGAGCATAGACACGTGGAATACTAGGTGAACTCCTGATAGGCTGGGAGGCAAGGCAAGCTCATAATCAACCTCCCCAACTCGCTGCAATATCTCAAAAGGACCAATGAACCTCGGGCTCAGCTTGCCCTTCTTCTCGAACCTCATGACGCCCTTCATAGGAGATACCCTAAGCAAGACCCGCTCATCAACCATAAATGCCAAATCACGAACCTTACGGTCCGCTTAACTCTTCTTCCTTGACTGGGCTATGCAAAGTCTCTCCCGAATCACCTTCACCTTATCCAGGGCATCTTGGACCAAATATGTACCCAACAATTGGGCCTCGCCTGGCTCAAACCATCTCACTGGGGACTGGCACCGCCTACAATACAAAGCCTTATACAGTGCAATCTGAATGTTGGACTGGTAATCGTTATTGTAAGCAAACTCTGCAAGTGGCAAGTATTGGTCACATGACCCTTCGAACTCCATCACACAGGAACGAAGCATATCCTCAAGAATCTGAATCGTGCGCTCGGACTGCCCGTCTGTCTGAGGATGAAAGGTTGTGCTCAACTCCACCCGAGTACCCAACTCCTGCTATACGGCTCTCCAAAACCATGATGTGAACTGTGTACCTCTGTCTGAAATGATGGATACTGGAATACCATGAAGGCGGATAATCTCTCTGATATAAATCTCAGCCAACCTCTCAGAAGAATAAGTGGTTAACACTAGAATAAAATGAGCTGACTTGGTCATCCGATCCACGATCACCCAAATAGCATTGAACCTTCTCAAAGTCCGTGGAAGTCCAACTACAAAGTCCATGGTGATCCGCTCCCACTTCCACTCTGGGATCTCTAACCTATGAAGTAATCCACCCGGCCTCTAGTGCTCATATTTGACCTACTGACAGTTGAGACACTTGGCCACAAACCCAACTATATCCTTCTTCATCCTCCTCCACTAGTAGTGTTGTCTCAAATCCTGGTACATCTTCGTGGCATCGGGATGAATAGATTATCGCGAGCTGTGGGCCTCCTCTAGAATCAACTCCCGAAGCCCATCTACATTGGGCACACAGATCCAGCCCTACATCCTCATCACACCGTTATCACCAATAGTCACATCTCTGGCATCACCTCGCCGAACCATGTCCTGAAGAACTAGAAGATGAGGATCATCATACTGGCGCCCCCTGATACGGTCATAAAGAGAAGACCTAGCAACCACACAAGCTAATACCCGGCTAGGCTCTGAAATATCCAATCTTACGAACTGGTTGGCTAAGGCCTGAACATCCAAGGCTAAGGGCCTCTTAACTGTCGGAAGATATGCCAAACTCCCCAAACTCTCTGCCAGGCGACTCAAGGCATCGGCCACTACATTGGCTTCCCCGGGTGGTATAATATAGTGATATCGTAGTCTTTAAGTAGCTCCAACCACCTCCGCTGACGCAAATTAAGGCCCTTCTGCCTGAACAAGTGCTGCAAACTCCGGTGATCAGTGTAAATCTCACAGGGAACACTCTACAAATAATGACGCCAGATCTTTAGGGTGTGAACAATAGTTGCTAACTCGAGATCATGAACCGGATAATTCTTCTCATGCACCTTCAACTGTCTAGATGCGTAGGCAATCACCCTATTATCCTGCATCAATACCGCTCCAAGGCCAATCCTCGAGGCATCACAATAGATAGTGTAGGACCCCAAACCTATAGGCAATACTAATACTGGGGCTGTAGTCAAAGCTGTCTTGAGCTTCTGAAAGCTCTCCTCACACTCCATGGTCCACCTGAACTGAGCACCCTTATGGGTCAGCCTGGTCATAGGTGCTGCAATGGATGAAAATCCCCCCACAAAGCGATGGTAATACCCCGCCAAACTAAGGAAACTGTGGATCTCCATAGCTGATGACGATCTAGGCAAACTCTACACTACCTCCACCTTCTTCTGATCTACCTTGATCCCATCATAAGACACTATATGGCCCAAGAATGCCACTGAATCAAGCCAGAATTCACACTTAGAAAATTTTGCATACAATTTCTTCTCCCTCAAAGTCTGAAGCACAGTCATCAGGTGTTGCTCATGATCTTCCCTAGACCGGGAATATACAAGGATGTCTTCAATAAACACAATGACGAAGGAATCAAGATAAGGCTGGAACACACTATGCATCACATGCATAAAGGTTGTTGGGGCATTGGTCAGCCCAAATGACATGACAAGAAACTCATAGTGACCATATCTAGTCCTGAAAGCAGTCTTCGGGATATCCGACTTCCGAATCTTCAACTGATGATAACCTGAACGTAAGTCAATCTTGGAAAACACTCTGGAACCCTGTAACTGATCAAATAAGTCATCAATACGAGGCAATGGATACATGTTCTTCACTTGATTTTGTTCAACTGACGGTAATCAATACACATCCGCATAGAACCATCCTTCTTCTTCAACTCCTTTAATTCAGGAGGAGCCATATGATATGGAGGGATAGAGATAGGTTGAGTGCCCGGCAAAAAATCAATGCCAAAATCAATATCTCTGTCGGGCGGCATGCCCGGAAGATCAGCTGGAAACACATCTGTAAAGTCCCCCACTACCGGAACTGACTCAACTGTAGGGGTATCAATACTGACATCTCTCACATAGGCCAAATACGCATCACACCCCTTCTCAACCATTCGCTGAGCCTTAAGAAATGAAATGACCCTGTAGGAAGTATACTCTAAGGTACCTCTCCACTCTAATATCGGCAAGTCTAGCATAGCCAGCGTCACAATCTTAGCGTGATAATCAAGAATAGCATAATAGGGCGACAACCAGTCCATGCCCAAGATAACATCAAAATCTACTATACTGAGTAATAACAAATCAGCTCTGGTCTCAAAACCACTAAGAACAATCAAACACGACCAATATACGCAGTCCATGACGAGAGAATCTCCCACGGGAGTAGATACATAAATAGGGAAACTCAAAGAATCCCGAGATATCCCCAAATATGGAGCAAAATAAGAAGACACATATGAATACGTAGAGCCTGGGTCAAATAATACTGATGCATCCTTATAACAGACAGGGACGATACCTGTGATGACTGAATCTGAATCAACGACCTATGAACGGGCTGGAAAGGCATAGTACCTTGCCTGGCCTCCCCCTATAGGGCGACCTCGACCTCCACCTCGAGCTGGCTGAGGAGGTAGGGTGGCAGCTGGTGCTGGAAGAATGGCCGGAGGACCCGGTGGAGCACGTGGAGGCTGATAAGTCTGTGAAGGTGCACCCCTCCTGGCTTTGGGGCAATCTCTAACCAGGTGACGAGTTTCACCACACTCAAAACAACCTCCCGGAGGACACGACGGCTGAGACTGACTCGGACCTGGTCTGCTGGACTGGCCGGTAATAGCATCTTGAGTAGGAGGCATACTGGATACTGGCGGTGCATAATAGGGCTCCTGAGGTCTAGGAGGAGCTGGAACACCGCTGGCTGCTGGAAGAGCTGAATGAACAGGGCGACTCACAAAACCCCTACCATAGCGTCATGCTGGTGCACGAGCTCCTGCATAATAACCCGTCTCTCGAGACCTCTTGGCCTCTCTCTCCTCTCTGTCCTGGGCAAATATGCCATCCACTTTCCTGGCAATGCTCACTGCCTACTGATAAGTGATGTCCATCTCCAACTCCCGGGCCATACTGGTCCGAATACTGGGGTGGAGTCCCTCAATGAAGCGACGAACCCTCTCTATGACTGTAGCAACCAGAGCCGGTGCATGGCGATCTAACTCACTGAAACAGACTGCATACTCCGACACAGTCATAGCACCCTGACGCAACTGCTCAAACTCTGCGTGCCAAGCATCCCTGAGGCTTTGAGGAACATACTCACACAAGAACATCTCTGAAAACTGAGCCTAATTGAGTGAGGTTGCCTCGTCCGGACTACTCAACTCATAGGCACGCCACCACTGATATGTTGCTCCCCTCAGCTGGAAAGTGGTGAAAGAAACCCCACTCGTCTCCACAATGCCCATAGTGCAGAGAATACGATAACACTCCTCAAGAAAACCCAGAGCATCATTTGAAGCTAGTCCGCTGAAAGTAGATGGGTGGTACTTCTTGTACCTCTCAAGTCTGAGCTACTCTGCCTCAGAAACAGCTACCCTGATCTCATGCTGAACCGGAGCCATTGGGGGCATAGGAATATACTCTGGGCCTGATCAACCTGGACCCTCTGCTCAGGAATGCGGGCTATGGGAGTCTGTGCCCCTCCCCCGGCTTGAGATGTAGCGGGAGCTATCGGAAATAGTCCAGCCTGAGCCAGAGTGCTGAACATGCTCATGAACTGAGCTAAAGTCTCCTAGAGGGCTGAAGTAGCAATAGGGATCTCCAGTGCTGGCCCTCCAGCTGGAGCTGATGGGGGCTCCTCTGACGCAGCTCTCGCAGGTGCTCGGGCTGCACCGTGTGGTCGTCCTCTACCCTGACCCCGACCTCTGGCAGCTCTGGCAGGGGGCTCGGGTGCCTAGTCGTGGGTCCTCCAAGTACGGGTCTTCACCGTCTGTGAGAAAGAATAGAATAGAATCTTAGAATATTTGGTGCCAATAACTCGCACGAGAAGGAAATCAAAGAAATATGATTGTTCTTAACAGTTACATAGCCTCCCGAAGATAAGTACGGGCATCTCCGCACCGATTCACGAGACTCTAATAAACCGACTTGTGACTCGCGACTCCTACGAACCTAGTGCTCTGATACCAACTTGTCACGACCTAAATTTAACCCTCTGTAAGGTGTCGTGATGGCTAGTCTTTACGACTAGGTAAGCCTAATATTACGAAAAATATAAAGAAAACACAACATTTTAAAGATAAATAGCATATTGTGAATAGTCAAGAGTAGTACCACTCGGCATATACAAAATAATTTCCCAAGACCCAGAATATCACTAAGTCACAAGCTGCTATAATCTATATAGCTCTATACAAAAGTCTGAAGAAAATAAAGAAAGTCTTTAGGCGAAGGAGTAGAAGGTAACTCCGAGGATCTGCGGACGCAAGAAGAAGTACCTTGAAGTTTCCTAGAATCAGCAGCACGCACTAACCTTGAGGTTGATAGCTCGCACCTGGATCTGCACATGAAAACATGTGCAGGAAAGGGCGTGAGTACACCACAATGGTACCCAGTAAGTGACGAGCCTAACCTCGATCGATTATGGTAGAGGTCAGGTCAAGGCCCTACCGGAGTAAATATAATAAATTAAATAGTAAAAGATATAAGTAAAGTTTATGGTAACACAGGTAAAGAAATTCTCAAAAAGTTAACGGTTAAGGGAGCCCTCGGCCCAGAACAAGGTAAACACATTGGGGAATCTCCCGGGATACCATCCCGTAGTTCCAAATGAATATGCAGTACAGGGGGATCTCCCGGAATACGTCCTTAGTCCCAAACTAAATATGCAGTGCTGGGGGATCTCCCGGAATACGTCCATAGTCCCAAAGTAAATATGCAGTGCTGGGGGATCTCCCGGAATACGTCCGTAGTCCAAATTTAAATATGCAATGCAAGATGAAATGGCAGGTATGGCATCTATTTATATAGTTTATACTGAACATAGATAAGGAAAATAGGGACTTAACTAAGCATGGTGCACAGAATGTCAATTAGGCAGTTAAAACACGTAAGCATGCATCTCTAATCTAAGTTTAACAATTAAACGTATCAGTGCAATTTAATAAGGAAAAAACAATATTTTTGCAATAATAGCTTGTGTACGTACTCGTCACCTCACGTACATGGCGCCCACACATCAATTAATATCAAACATCCTAAGGGAAAGTCCACAACACAAGATTAGGCAAGCCACTTACCTCGAACAGCTCAAATCAACTCGATATCACGTTCTTTCCACGAGTATCCGACTCCAAATGTCCCGAATCTATTCAAATTAATTGCATAATGTAAATATACCTACAAGTAACAACTTTAGCTAATTAATTCGAAGCTAAAGCGTGAAATTAGGGAAAACGCACAAAAAGTCTCCCCGGGCCCACATCTCGGAATCGGATAAAATAACAAATTTTGAACACCCATTCACTCACGAGTTCACTCGAACAAAAATCATTTAAATCCGACGTCAAATTCCCATTCAAATCTCATATTTTCAATTGGGGAACCGTTTCCCCCATTTCCAAATTTCTACCCTCAAATTCCTTAATTAGATGAGGAAAACAATAATAGATTTATGTATTATGATATAAAAAAAATAGAGTTAGAATTAGTTACCCAAGAGTTCCCCTTCAAAATCCCTCAAGAAATCGTCCCCCACCGAGCTCTAAATCGAATTGGTGAAAAATGAGGAGTGAACCCTCGAAGCTGCCTCTTCAACCCAGCGATTTTCGCACCTGCGCTCATGGGGCCTCACCTGCGGTCACGCACCTGCGGAAAAATCATTGCAGGTGTGAAGGTCACTTATATGGGTTGGGTACGCACCTACGCGCTTGAGTCCGCACCTGCGGATGCGCTTCTGCGCTAAATTGTCCGCTTCTGCAGAACCTTGGGTCCTTCTCACCTCCGCATCTGCGACTACCCTTCCGCAGATGCGGCTCCGCTCCTGCGGCTCACTCGTCGCATCTGCGACCACTGACTCCCTAGCCTAAAAGAGCACTTGCGATACCAGCCTCGCTTCTTCGAGCCGCACCTGCGGACTCCCCACCGCAGGTGCGAAAACACCAGAACCACCAAACTCAAAAATTCCTCTAAGTCCAAACTTTCACCCGTTAAGCATCCGAAACAACCCCGAGGCCCCCGGGACCTCAACCAAACATACAAACCAATCCTAAAATACCATACGAACTTAGTCGAGCCTTCAAATCACATCGAACAACTCCAAAATCATGAATTACGCACGGATTCAGGCCTAAGAATTTAAAATTTTCCAAATTTTACAAACGACGCCGAACCACATCAAATCTAGTCCGAATGACCTCAAATTTTACACACATGTCAAAAATGACACTACGAACCTACAGCCACTTTTGGAATTCCATTCCGAGCTCGATATCAAAATTTTCACTATCGGCCGAAATCGCCTATAAACTAACTTTCGCAAATTCAAGTCTAAATCTACTACAGACCTCCAAAACACATTCTGGACACGCTCCTAACCCCAAAATCACTCAACGGAGCTAACGGAGTCGACAAAATTCCATTCCGATTCTGTCTTCACACAGTTTCGACTACGATCTAAACTCTAAGGTTTAAACTCACAACTAGGGACTAAGTGTCCCAAAACACTCTAAATTCCATAACCAATCACTCCGGCAAGTCACAATAGAGGAAACAAACGTGGGGAAAATAGTTATTAGGGGATTGGGGCTGTAATTCTCAAAACGACCGGTTGGGTCGTTACACATATTCATGTTGGCCGGTCTTTTTTACGACGTATAATCTTTCGCCTGAAATATGTATGACTAGTCCATATATTTTCTTAAATTGTGTTATTCCTGGTCCCCGCAATCCAAAGAGTTTGATTGATGTATATTTGCAACCTCTGATTGATAAGCTAAAATAGTTGTGGTATGATGTAGTTGAGACATATGGCATATCAACTAAGCAAAATTTCAACTTTCGTGATAACTTAATGTGGACCATTAATGATTTTCGTGCGTATGGAATATTGTCTGGGTGGATGATTGCTGGAAAGTTAGCATGTCCTTACTGCATGGAAAATATTAAAGCGTTCACTTTAAGACATGGCCGAAAGAAGTCATGACATCGTCAATTCTTGCCAGTTGATCATGAGTTCAGAAGGATGAAGAACGCATTCAAAAAGAATACAATTGAACGTGATTTGCCTCCTCCAATTTTGTCCGATGAGGAAATTTGGGAGAGGGTTCAGGACTTCACTAAATTTACCGAGTCTCCACCTTCTAGATTTCCTGTATATGGTGTTACTCATAACTGGACTAAATAGAGCATATTTTGGAGTTGCCATATTGTAAGGATAATCTTCTCCGACACAATCTTGATACCATGCATATTGAGAAGAACTATTTTGATAATTTATTCAACATAGTGATGGATGATAAGAATAAGTGAAAGATAACCCGAAGGCTAGACTGGACTTACAAGAATATTGCCAGCGACCCGAATTACATTTGCAGTTTGCGAACAATGGTAAGGTTTTCAATCCCAAGGCCATCTACACATTCACTTTGGAATAAAGACGGCAGATTTGTGAGTGGGTTGCAAACCTAAAGATGCCCGAGGGCTATGCTTTGAACTTGGGAAAACGTGCTGATATGGTTGAAGGAAAGCTGACTCATATGAAAAGTCATGACTGTCATATCTTTATGGAAACCTTAATCCCTATTGCATTTTGTGGTTTGCCTGAAAATATCTGAAAATCCATCATAGAGATAAGTTTATTCTTCAAAGACTTATGTTCTACCACATTAAGGGAAGAAAAACTATTTCAAATGAATCAGAACATTCTTGTAATCAATAATAAGCTGGAAAGGATTTTTCCATGTGGTTTCTTTGATGTGATGGAACACCTTCCAATTCACCTTGTACACGAGGCGTGACTTGGAAGGTCGGTTCAATGCAGGTGGATGTATCCATTCGAGGGGTAATTTTCAAACCTTGATTTATTCTTGTACTTTTCTTTAACATAATAATTTAATAAGTGATAATGTGCAGGACTATCGGCAAGTGTAAACGATTTGCTAAATAGAGGAATATGATTGAAGGATCCATATGTGAAGCCTATCTTGCAAAGGAAACTGCTCGTTTTTGTTCTTACTACTTTGACAGTCATATGCCATGTGTTAGAAATAAGACCAATCGTCACAATATCGTGATTGAGATTGATCCATTATATCCACCAATGTCCATATTCAATCAACCAGGCCGAGGTTCTAAAAATCGAACAAAAAGGGGCCTAAGTAATATGGAGTACAAATCAGCTTCAAATCATGTGTTGCTAAATTGTCTGGAAGTTCAACCCTTTCCTAAGTAAGTGTTGACGTAAGATTAATTTACACAGACTACTATTTAATTTGGTTGATGCAACTAACAAAATTTTCAATGTGTTGCTCACTGACTTCATGAGTCAATTTGGTCATGATGTTGTATATTCTATATTTGAGGCATGGTTTAAAGAGTGTGTAAGTGCATATTACATACTTTCTCACATGTGAATATACATACTTGGTCACTTGTGAGTATACTTGCTCACTTGTGATTTATTTCACACTACATGTAGGTCAATAATCCAAACAATGGTGTTAATCAATTTTTGAAAGATATATCTTGGGGACCTGCACCTACGGTTACAACTATGTCTAAGTATTTTGTGAATGGTTACAAATTTCACACCGAGGAATGCTCCAAGTATAAAAAAGCAATAACAGTGGGGTGTGTGTCAAAGGTGGTGAAGGCAACCAGGATGGGGAAAATGATTATTATGGTGTGGTCAAAGAGATTCTAGAATTATCATATTCAGGTTGGCCAAATAAGAAGATCATACTTTTCCGATGCAAGTGCTTTGACCCAACACCTAGAAGAGGTACAAATGTACACCCGCAGTACAACATAATTGAGGTTAATAAAAAGAGGGAGTATGATCGCTATGATCCTTTTATAATTGCAGAAAAAGTTAGGCAAGTGTATTATGCTCCATATCCATTGCGGAGGGAAAAGGCTGATTGGTTGGTTGTAATCAAAGCTAAGTCTGTTGGTAGGATGGAAGTTAAGAATGTGCTAGATGTTGCTTACTAAACGATACCTCAAGTGTTAACCAAATGGTGGATGATCAGTTAAAAAATGACTTGGAGCATCCTCAACGCATATTTGAAGAAGTTGATATGGAGGAAATAACAATCATAGAAAATGAAGACGAAGAAGCACCTAATGAAAATGAAATAAGTGAAGAGGAAGAATTTTCGGACAAGGAAGGATACTTCAAAGACGAAGAATTTTCGGACGAGGAAGGATACTTCAAAGACGAAGAACATGTTAGTTTTTTCAAGTGCTCTCAACTTATATAGGTTTATATTCTCAATTTTAACATATTTTTTAATTTATGTAGATGACCGGTAGGGGTCGAGGTAGGTCTAGGAAGGATAAGAGGCCTATTGATCATGATGACGGTGCTACACCCTCGCTTCCTTTCACTCCACACTTACATCCCTCCGCTGTTGTTGGCCGACAGCAATCTTCTAGGCATACATCTTTTCCACCACATCCATCTACAAGACTACCTATCATTCGCCGTCCCAGCAATATTCTTACCATTATCCACCATAGGGCTATTCCCCACTTCCTCAACATGATCATGTATATAGTTATATTGGTCCATCGAGTCATCAGTCATTGGGCCATGTGGTTATATGTCCGTCATCTGCTCCATTTGCTTCATCACCAGCTGGATCACATCCATCTAGATTTCAGCCAGCCGGATCGCAACAGGGGTCTGGATCGCATCAGGGGTCTAGATCGCAGCAAAGGTGTGGATCGCAACCATCTTCATCAGCAACCTCGTCTCCCTCTCCACGGAGTTCGTATCCTAGCATTTCTAGACTTCTCCTTCAGGATAGTAGAGCTGAGCCAGATGCCTCCCCTTTTGTACATGCTTCTGATTCATCGGAAGAAGATGATCCAGAGGAAGTGCGGTATGATCGTTATCATAGGATGATCATCATGCCTGAGGGAAATGGGTAAGATGTATTTAATACTTCTTATTTTTTTTATGCTGAATTATAATAGCTAGTCTTGTTTATTTAATGTAATTGCTATGTTGTAGGTTCATACCAAATCATCAGACTACAAAGATAATCACTGAACCTCTTGGTCGGTTGTATGATGCACCCTATATGACTTGGAGTGACTTTCCACCGGAGCTCGTGGAGCAAAGTTTCAACCAATTTAAGGTTTTAATACAATTCTTATCTATTTAAGAATTATATTATCAATATTTTCATATAACGTTACACATTTCATTTGCAGACTAAGTGTGCCTGGGAGGACCGGCATAACAATGCTATTCTTGCAAATTTTGAGTTCAAATGTCGTAAGAGACTATATGATTCCTTTTATTCTGCTCGGAAGAAGACCAAGAAGCCTTCATGGGTTCTACCGCACATATGGGAGGATCTGCTGAGGCAATGGACCACTGAGAAGTTTGAGAAGAATAGTGAACAGGGAAAGAAGGCTCGAGCATCTGAGAAGGGTGGCTCCTTGCACTGTGTGGGTGCAAGGAGCATGGGGACTGCGAGGAGACTACTGGTAATTCCTTGAAATATTTAATTCTATATATATCAAACTATATTTATATATTTTCATTTAGTTAACATGTTTTATTATATTTGCAGGAAAACAAATATGGGAGGAAGATGACTCATGATGAGTTCTTCATGGAGACGCACATCCGGAAGAAGAAGGCACCGACAGATCCAACTAGATGGGTCGAGGACCGGGCGGAGACTACATATGTAAGTTTCATAACTACTATAACTTGAAATTAATGATTATAATATTATATAGTTAATAATTTTCTATCTTTTAAATAAAGATTTGCTACAAGATTAATGTAGAGGAGTACACTCAGAGCTTGCCACCGAATGAGCGACCACCCATTTCCGACGAAGAAGCACAGAAAATATGGTTGGATGTTGTCGGTGGTCCTAAAAAGGGGATAGCATACGGCCTTTCAGAGAGATCATTTCAGCGCTACAGGGCTGGATTACAAGGAATAGGGACTTACGCCCAAGGCGAGGCAATTGATAGGTCGACTATCTCGTCTATGGAGAAGAAGATCGCAAAGCTGACAGCAGCGCTTAAAGAGACAAAGGCTAAAGAACAAAAGAGATAAACAATTTGATACCCTTCAAGTTCATCTAGAAAAGATGGACCAAGAATTTAATCTCCTTCAAGATCAGCTGGCCAATCTTTTTGCTAGTGGTGCTTTCCCCATTCCCCGGTCTCGTGCACCTTCCCCAGATGCTAGTCCTTCTCGTCATGATCCTTGGAACCATGCCGGCGATGAAGCTTCTAGTAGTGAAGATGGAGGTAATGCAATAGAAAACACTCACTGAATAATGTTTGAACTTTTAACTTGTGAAATATTTTGTTGTTGGGTATTATATTTTGTTAATATAGTTTAGTGGAGATTGAGATGATGTTTTGTTAATAATATAGTTTTGATAGTTGTTATTGTTGTTATTATTGTTGTTATTGTTGTTGATATTAGTTGAATGGCAGTAATATAATGCTACCATTATAGGTAATTGGTTGTTGGCATGTGGTCATCTATAAAACAACTATATTCTGCGAAATAAAATACCCAGAAAACCGACCGCCTACCGGCTGAAGTCGGTCGGAATTGTTCATTTGAATTTCCCAGAAATTCAAAGTTACCGACCGATTTCGGTCGGAATTGTTGAGTTTAAATATTTAATACTTTAACAATTCCGACCGACACCGGTCGGAATTTTTAATTTTACATTTTAAATATTTTAAACATTCCGACCGAAATCGGTCGGAATTGAACAATTTTAAAAAAATAATTATTATTAGAGTTTCGACCGACGTCGGTCGCTAATTTAAAAATAATTTAAAATTATTTTCAAAACTACCGACCGAAGTCGGTCGGTATGGTTATTTTTTGTCAGATAATTTGGTCAAAGTGCATTGACGAATACCAACTGATTTCGGTCGGTAATATTTACCGACTGCGGTCGCTACCTCTTTGGAGTCATTCTTTTTTCGATGAATTGGAATCAGTCAGTTTTTGTTCGATTTCGACCGACTTCGGTCAGTTTTTTGGACGCTTTTTGACAGATTTTTAGTAGTCAGAGTAAGTAGGATGCAGTAAAACAGATGAAGACGCCAACTTAATTATATGATAAATAATCATACCATTACAAAAATATAAGCCGTCAAACTTTGAAGAGCAGATGAATAATATGAGAGAAAACTGAAGGGAAAACGAAAGGAGAAGGCATCTATTAATTTTCCTTCGAGCCATACCTTACTTTTTTGTGTATCAATAGAGAAATAGCAGTAAGGAAATTTGTAGCAGTTCATGAGAGAACACTGTTGCCGATGCAAGCATGGCATCACAGAAAAACATGCGGTGTATCACTATGTACTTGACCAAATAATCTAGGCATGCCTGGCAATGATTTCCACAAAAAACTTTACAGCTACGGTTCAGACAAGCTAGTACAGAAACTGATGGTTTCAATCATAAGAACTAGATAAATTCAAGCTGCTATACTGCTTGTTTACTGTCCTTCATATTTCTGCTCAAATGTCACTTCTTTGTGGCGTCCCTATTACAAGTGGCTCTACTACTGTTGTTCTTCTATTTCTTGTTCCCCTTTCATCTTGATCCCCAATTCCCTGGCAATACTTTCTTGCCTCTGAGTACGTGTCCTTTGGAAGTTCAAAAGTTAACAAATGGGAGTAATAAATCTTTGGTAAAATAAAAAACTTTTTTCTTCTAGTCCATGCCTTGATCAGAATTATGAAATGTGAGGTCATATTCACCTTCAAAGTTGAAGCTCTCCAGAGATGCATAGAAGACTTCCAACATAGACGACTTCCAACATTGCTATTGATGTGATAACTCAAAAAGTCATCTTATGTTTTAGAACTCGAATCTGTGCTTTTAAGCCTTAAAATCTCATTTTTACCCTTCTCGATTTACGTGCGCAGTCCGGGCATGTTTCCGGAAAGCTTTTATGTTGAAAACTAATGATAATAAGAATTTTTGCCTTAAAAGTTAATTTTTATTGATTTCGGTCAACATTTTTGGTAAACGGGTCTGGAGCCGTATTTTGAAGGTCCCGGTGGATCCGTATCGAATTATGGGACCTCGGCGTATGCCCGGAATCAAATTCGGAGGTCCCTAGCTTGAGTTATGAATTTTTGATGAAATTAAAAGTCTTAAAATTAATTATTTTTAAGAATTGATTGATGTTTGGCATTGTGAGTATCGGGTTCGTATATTGGTTTCGGAGCTCGGTACAGGTCCATTATGATATTTAAGACTTGTTTCTGAAATTTGGTAAAAAACGGAGTTGATTTGACGTGAGTTATGATAATAGTAACTTTAAAGTGTTCTTGAGAATTTCATTTGATTTGGTGCTAAATTTAGAGTTCTAGGTGTTATTTTGGCGATTTGATCGCACGATCAGGTCCGTATGACGTTTTTAGACTTGTGTGCATGTTTGGTTTAGAGCCCCGAGGGCTCGGGTGAGTTTCGGATAGGCCACGGGATGTTTTGAATCTTGTATTTTTGTTGTATCTAATGTCTGCAATACTGTGCTTCGCGATCGCGTAGTCACTCTCGCGATCGCGAAGGGAAAACTAGGCTGGGGGAGAATTTACTCTACGCGAACGAGAGACCATGGTCGCAAACGCGGAGCATTGGGGGAGTTGCTCTACGCGAACATGTAGCTCTAGCTATGCTGGGCAGAGGACCTAGAGAAGCTCTACGCGAACGTGAGCCATTTCACGCGAACGCAAAAGTAAGGCGGGCTAAGCCTCCACGAACGCGGAAAGCCTCCCGCGATCGCGTAAGTCATTAGGAGGCTGCTCTTCGCGAACGCGGCAGTGTTCACGCGTTCGCGATGAACACTGTCGCCCAGTCACAATCAAACACGGGTTTAAGCCATTTATTCAACATTTTTCAAGAACCAAACGGGTAAAGACGATTTTCAAGAGTCATTTTCTTCCCCAAGGTGTTGGTAAGTGATTCTAAACCATTTTCTTTCAATTACCCATTAAATTTCTTGAATTTTCAACCTAAAATCTAAAGTTTTCATGGTAGAATTAGGGGTTATGGTAGAAACTAGGGATTTCGGAAATTTGAGAATTTAGACCTCAATTTGAGGTCGGATTCCAAAACAAATTATATATTCGGGCTCGGGGGTGAATGGGTAAATGGATTTTGGTCCGAATCTCGGATTTTGACCAAGCGGGCCTGGGGTCGAATTTTGACTTTTTCGAGGAAAATTTGGGAAATCTGTAATTATTCATTAAAGTTGATTCCTTTAGCAATGTTTGATATTATTGAGTCATTTCTGAATAGATACGAGTGGTTTGGAGGTGAATTCCAAAGAAAAAGTTGTGATTGAGAATTAAGTGGCCTTCGAAGCGAGGTAAATGTCGTGTCTAACTTCGGCTTGAGGGAATAGGTATTATGTGGACATTTGCTACGTGTTTGGTTGTTAAATACGATGTATAGGTGAGGTGACGAGCATCTATGCATCGTTGTCGAGTCATAGCATGCGAGTGAAATTCCATTCTTATCTATTTTATAACCTTAAATTCTACTATCCATGCTTAGCGGGTTATTTGAAATGTTGGGTGACTTATATCTGATTTTACTGAGATTTGATAACTTTTGAATATTTATTCAAGATTGAGGTTACATTGTGCTATTGATTATGGGTAAAATACTGGTTTCTTTGTGATACTCATATATATCTGTTGTTATTGATTATGTGATTTGTGAGGAGGAGTGTAAAGCATGAAGGGTGATGCCGTGCATGCATTATTTATATTGTGAGGAAGAGTGTAAAAACACGAAGAGTGATGCCGTGTATATTATGAGAGGTTTAATGCACGAAGGGTGATGCCGTGTCGTTCTATTTATTTATTTGGTGAGGCTGAGAGTAAAAGCACGAAGGGTGATGTCGTGACGTTCTATTTATTTATTTGGTGAGGCTGAGAGTAAAAGCACGAAGGGTGATGCCATGTCGTTCTATTTATTTATTTGGTGAGATTGAGAGTAAAAGCACGAAGAGTGATGTCGTGCAGTGTTCCTTTGCTGTTTTATTTGCTCAATTCGTTTAAGGATTTTCGGTTTAATTCTATCTCTTCATTATTCTTACTCATTATATTATATTTTTCCCACTGTATGTCCCCTTCCCATTATTTCTACGTTATTTCTTTATTTACTGTTGTTGCCACTAGCATGATTATATTGTTCAGGTTTTATGTGGGTGTCTTGTCCTAGCCTCGTCACTACTTCGCCGAGGTTAGGCTTGATACTTACCAGTACATGGGGTCGGTTGTACTGATGCTTCACTCTGCACTTTCTGTGAAGATTTTGGTACCGGCTCAGGTTGATCGAGATTTTGCTATTGGTACGCTATCTGGAGACTCAAGGTAGGTCTGTCGGCGGTCACAGACCTTGAAGTCCCTGTCTATCTTTTATGTCCTACTGTTTTCTTTCATTCTCACAGTTGTATTTCTTTCAGACTATTACTTGTAGTAAATTCTAGAATGCTCGTGAATTGTGACTCCAGATCCGGGTGGTAGTAATTAATACAATTTTATGATATTCCGTACTTATTATATTTCATCTTAGTTAATTATGGTTATTTAGTGAATGGGAATAAGGAATTGGTTTAATGATTCTCTAACGTTGGCTTGCCTAGCAAGTGAAATGTTAGACGTCATCACGGCCCCGTCGGTGGGAAATTTCGGGTCGTGACAGTTGGTATCAGAGCACTAGGTTGCCTAGGTCTTACGATTCACGAGCAAGCTTAGTAGAGTCTGGAGGATCGGTACGGAGACGTCTGTGCTTATCTTCCAGAGGCTATGATGTTTAGGAACAAGTTTCACTTCTATTCTTCTCTGTCGTGCAATTTTGCTTTCTCAATGTTGATTGAACTCTTCTACTCTTATTCCCTCGCAGATGGCGAGAACACGTACCGCTTCCTCAGCTGAGCAGCAGCCAGAGCCTCCAGTGGAAGCTCCTATGCGGGGCAGAGGTCGAGGCCGAGGCCGTGCCAAAGACCGAGGCAGGGGCACGGCTCAGCCTTGAGCCCGAGCAGCAGCCCCAGCAGTGGAGCCTCAGATAGAGCTTGACGAGGAGGTTCCAGCCCAGACTGTTCCTGCCGGACCAGCTCAGGTTCCGGAGGGGTTCATTGCCACCCCAGTACTTCAGGACGCTTTGGTCCGTTTGGTGGGCCTTATGGAGAGTGTGGCCCAGACTTGCGCATTTCCCATGGCACCAGTAGTCTCTCGGGCTGGAGGAGAAGCCCAGACTCCTACCACTCCCGCTCTGGAGCATATAGCTCCCCAGTATCAGGCTCCAGCAGCTCAGCCAGTCGGATTAGTTCAGCCGGTTATTGCGGCACAGGTCGGAGATGGGCCAGCTATGTCTTCTGAGACTTTATGGAGATTGGACAGGTTTATCAAGATCTTTCCTGTTCATTTTAGTGGTGCTCCTTCAGAGGATCCCCAAGAGTATCTTGACAATTGTCACGAGGTTTTACGGAACATGGGTATAGGGGAGACCAATGGGGTCGATTTTGCTACATTTCAGATGACTGGTTCCGCTAAGAAATGGTGGAGAGACTACTTGTTGACCAAACCAGTTGGGTCGCCTGTTCTTACTTGGGACCAGTTCTCTCAGCTCTTCATAGAGAAGTTTCTGCCTATCACCTTGAGAGAGGAGCGTCGCCATCAGTTTGAGTGTCTCCAGCAGGGCAGTATGATTGTTACTCAGTATGAGACCCATTTTGTGGATTTGGCCCGTCATGCTTGTCACGACCCAAAATCCAACTAGTCATGATGACACATAACCCAACCCGCTAGGTAAGCCAACTTTCAACTATCCAATTCCAATAACAATTATTAAAGAAATTTAAGTAAATAATTATCTTAACCTTATACATTCCCCAAGAACTGGTAGTACAAATCATGAGCTTCTAAGAATAGAATATACAAAGCGGGAATGAAATAATACATAGTCTGTTTGAATAATACATAAACAGAGCTTTTATAAATCTAAGGCTACCCTGAACAAAAGGCAGCTACAACAGGAATGCAGGTACATCTTCAAGTCCCGCAACCATTGAGCATAGCAACAACAACAGCCAACACCTGCACGCAATGTGCAGAAGTGTAGTATCAGTACAACCCACCCCATGTACTGAGTAAGTAACAAACCTAGCCTTAGGTTAAAAGTAGTGAGGAGCTTTCACCAAGGTCGGGTCCAAAACCAATAGTCCACAACAATCTATTACAACATAAAGCAAATAATGCCAGAAGTAACTCAGGGATAAAATACCCATCCAAATCATGATTTCACAAATAGTAGTTCTTTCTTTCAAATACATCAGTGAAAAAAAAACCAAATCGTTTGCTGGATTTTCCAAAAATATGAATAGTTTGAAAATAATAAATTTCTCCAAAAATCTTGTCAATAATAAATAAGATATTTTATTTTCCTTCCGGATAACCCGTGTAAAAACATATGCATCACTATGCCCATCTGTCAACAATGTGTGAAAAATCATGAATGATGTGATGCAGTACAGCACGAGGAAATACATCTCTATGCATGTATGTCATGTGTGCATGCCAATGCAATGAAACTTAATGATAAGATCATAAACAGCCCCTCGGGTAGAACATCACTCATATACAGCCCCTCGGGCAAAACCTCTCAGTCACTCGTGCCACTCGGGCATACCTCACAATCACTCATGCCTCCCAGTCGCTCGGCACTCGCACTCAGTAGGTACATGCACTCACTAGGGGTGTGTACAGACTCCGGAGGGGCTCCTACAGACCAAGCGCTATAATCTCACGAACAACTCACGTGCTGCACGGACAACTAACGTGCTATAATAATAAAATATGCTGCAGGCGGGCAGCCCTGATCCACACTCATCCTCACAAATCAGGCCCTCAGCCGATATGAAACATGCTGCGGCGTGCAGCCCGATCCCATAAATATGCAACATGATGCGGTGTGCAGCCCGATCCCATGAATATGCAACATAAATCAGGCCCTCGTCCTCACTCAGTCATAAACCTCTCAAGACACTCGGGCATCTCAATAAAACAGGGCATTCGGCCCAAAACATTTATATGCATCAAAATAGAGTCATAAAACTGAGTTATGATATGCAATGAAATGAATATGACTGAGTATGAATTTTTCAATTTAACACAATAATTCACAACAATATGACCTCTGTAGCTCCCAATAATACTGGCACATAGCCTCAACATGATTTTTAATATATTTTTCAGCTCAGTTTCTTTAACACATAAAACTGCATGGAAAATGCCAAGATTATTTAACTATAAAATTTCACATAAACAATTATGTCACAATTTTTATAGTGCACGCCTATACGCCCATCACCTAGCATGTGCGTCACCTCCCAACAATTCACAAAATACATATATTCAGGGTTCATACCCTCAACTCCAAGATTAGAAGAGTTACTTACCTCGAACAAGCCGAATTCAATGTGGAGCAAGCTAAGCAATGCTCCAAAAATCCCATTATGCATGTATCAACTCCCAAACGGCTCGAATCTACCACAATTAATTTGATTCAGCCCACAAAATTTATAGGAATTAATTTCATATCAAAATACTAATATTTTAACAAAATCCGAAATTACGCCCCAAAAATCACCCGTGGGGCCCATGTCTCGGAATCCAATAAAACTCACAAAATCTGAACCCTCATTCAACCACGAGTCCAACCATACCAAAATTACTCAAATCCGACCACAACTAGGCCTTCAAATCCTCAATTTAAACTAAGAGAGTTTTCAAACTTTTCCAACTTAATTCACCAATTAAATGATAAAAACAACCATGGATTCGGGTAAATTAACCAATATTGAGTTAAGAACACTTATCCCGTTGTTTTCTCTGAAAATCTCCCAAAAATCGCCTCAATCCGAGCTCCAAATCATTAAAAATGGATTTCTGAACTTAAACTTTTTGTCCAGACCTCTCTTCTTCGCGAATGCGACAGGTCCCTCGCGTTCGCGAAGAACAAAATGTGCTTCCCAACATTTGCTCTTCGTGAACACGAGACACTGCTCGCGAACGCGATGCTTTACGGTGCCCTTCTTCGCGAACGCGAGCTCCCCTTTCGCCAACACGAAGGCAAAAGTCCATGCCCACTATGTTTCCCTTTGCGAACGCGATACCCCATACACGAACGCGATGAACAACCTAGCTTCTCTTCGCGAACGCGAGACCTCCTCGTGAACGCGAAGAGTAAATCCTGCCTGCCACAAATTCCTCTTCGCGAACGCGAGGGCCCACTCGCGAACACGAAAGAGAAAATCCAAAAAATGCAGCAACAGATTTCAGTAATCTCACCAAGGCCAAAAATGATCTGTTAACCATCCAAAACTCACCCGAGCCCCTCGGGACCTCAACTAAATATACCAACAAGTCCTAAAACATCATACGGACTTAGTTGAACCCTCAAATCACCTCAAACAACACTAAAACCATGAATTACATCCCAATTCAAGCCTAATGAACTTTGAAATTTCTAGTTTCTACAAACGACTCCAGAACCTATCAATTCATGTCTGATTGACCTCAAATTTTGCACACAAGTCATAAACGACATAACAGAGCTATTCCAATTTCCAGAATCGGATTCCGACCTCGATATCAAAAAGTCAACTCCCCGGTCAAACTTCCCAAAAATTCAACTTTCGGCATTTCAAGCCTAATTCTACTACGGACCTCCAAAAAAATTTTCGGACACGGTCCTAAATCAAAAATCACCATACGGAGCTATTGGAATCATCAGAATTAAATTCCGAGGTCGTTTACACATAAGTCGACATCCGGTCACTATTTTAACTTAAGCTTTAAACCTTGGAACTAAGTATTCCAATTCATTCCAAAACCTCACCGGACCCGAACCAATTATCCCGGCAATTCACACAACGACTGTAAAGTACAATTTGAGCAGTAAAGGGGCAAGCGGGGTTGTAATACTCAAAACGACTGGCCAGGTTGTTACATTCTCCCCCACTTAAACTTATGTCCGTCCTCGAACGTGCCAAGAGTTATTTCCAAGCCATCAAATCACTATTCCATCTTACCACACACGTACCCGGGGGTGAACCCACGTCACCCTATCCCACATAGGCTTGACTACACAATGCAACTAAAAATCATTAATTTAACCTTAGCCCATAAACCTTGGAGTTTAATTTCCAACCTTTAAAATTTCTTTCAAGACACGTATCTTACATTTACACACTATATAAGTCCGAATAAGCTGCATCGAGCTATAACTATAACCACGGATATAATCACCCAGCATATTACACAACTCACATGCTCGTAGCACCATTCCTGATCGCAGTGACTACTCCAAAACCAACCGCATACTAGTATTAAACCTATATCGAACCAAACCTCATCCCAAAACCTTCGTACACTGTTGATAATAAAAGAAACACGCAGAATCTCGTAACCCTTTATCAGACCAACAAGTCATGGAGGTCTCTTGCCCAAACCGAAACCATAATCACTTTCTGAGCCGACTTTCAATATTATACTCCTGAATATACCGAAATTAAATTTGATAGCACCCATTCCAGGTCCAATGACCTTATATTACTAAACATAACTGCTCCACAGACATACCGCACCAATATAACTCAGAGCCACAACTCGTGCCATCCGTGCACTAATACGCAACAATTCAAATGTACCCAGTCATGGAAAATGACTCAAATGAGAGAACTGCCCCGCCAGATTAACAAGTACTTCCACAACAAAACGCTGAAAATTCATCATACACCATAGAACCATCACCCGATTCTAACACGTGGTTCATATTATATACTCTGAGCTACCCTACTCCAATTTAATAACGACGGAGAGGCAAATGACAAAAATATCACATAAAACCTGAAAGGACATAACCATTATGCTATCGATCATGCAATACCCAATTACTCATCACACTCAATTTCCGCTATAAAGCTCAAATAGAACCGCACCATCTGTGCACATAACCAATGAATCACAACTCCTCGTAGCATAAAGGAATAACTCACAGATCATTTGAGAACACGAATAAGTTCGACATCAACCAAATGACGCATCCCTCAATAATAGCAGTATGGAGCCAACCATTCCGGCTCGGTGTAGAATACACATCTTAATTGGGCCTACCTATGGACCCCCAAATCAACTCGGGTTACCCACAAATAGATAATAATTCTTTCAAAAATCCATAATGACTAAATCATAACACATTCTATCATATGGCTAGCTCCGGCCACATCTTCACAGTCCACAACCATGAAATAATCCGCTCCTGAGAAATCCCAATCTCCATATCCATAGAACACACGAATCACCATATTTGATTCCATCTCCACCGCCCGAATGCCTAATAACTCTCTCATACACGATCATCCCACGAGAAATATTTTAAAAGTTCTTCTGTGCCAATTTATAAAATTTGAATATCAGTAGTCTATCAACCATGTAAGTACCGCAATACTAATTTATACCTCCGTAAGAAAAAAAAATACAATGCGCCTTCTGAAGTCCGCCCCTTTCTCATACAACACCAAATAGTAATAGTATTTATCTAGTTATTTGAAACCGTCCATGTTGTCCAACATTCGTTACCTTCTCTTCAAAACTGTACTGCCACCTTGTACATGAAAATCTAGCTTTCGTACAACACGTAACATCTATATTTCCATCATGTGAAAAGCACAAGAATCTTATTATCAACTTTGAGTCACCAATAATTTACATACCATTTTAGTTAGAAACCTTTCTCTTGCTTCTTTCCAGGAGGAAATCACAATACATAACATGTTCTCCATACCGGTAGAAACCATCAAGAATACTTTGGAATCCATTGGCACATAATCAAGCCCTTAAAACTAAATTCCTCTAACTCGACCAAGCCACGCAGGTCGTCAAGTCCAGGTGTATTGCCACAAAGCACCTGTAGAAAAACCCCACATCATAAGCACTCAAAGAACCGATCATATCCATTACCATACTGATCCAACCTACTACCAACTTGTCATATTTCTCCAAGTCCCTTCCGAATTTGTCTTTAGATTGATACTCCTTCTTGGTAAAATACCATGATCTTTAACCACAACTTACCCCACAAACATTAGCATAGAACCACAATGCCCTACGGCCCATAAGCAACTGTATTCTTCTTAAGAACCTTCAAAAATACTACAACTATAACACTCACTCTGAGAATACCTTATGTGAATTTGAAATTGTTCTTCTTACCTTCCTTACACAAAAATGTAGAATCCATACACAAGTCCGGAAACATTCTCACTTGTTATATATAATTCTCAAACCCACTGAAATTTTCTTTCTCGGGAGTCACCCACTTTGCTCAAATCTAATTGCACCGTCCAAATGGGCCAAAAGACACGTGCCCCATTAGCACCACAACACTCAAAGAAGTAACTCTACTTTAACACCACATATCAAATTCATACTCCGTACACACTACATCATTCACCAATAACAACTCACTCATCCCGCGAATTTCATTTACTCATACGTGAAATATAATCCTTAACCAGAAATTTCCTTATTCGAGTCATCCTCGATCTCAACTTCTGCAAGTCATAGCTAACCCACAAGTATGCCTCAGACCAAAATTAAAATTTAACACCTAACCATGAGATCAAATTGTCAATAGTAGACTCCCCCACTTGGCTCAAAGCCAAAGATTGAAACATTCCATAACTCACAATACCAATACTCTCTTACTGCCATAATGCCACAGTCAGTCCAATGAAACTTTTTCCCAAGTTCATACAACACCAACCATAAAAATACCTCAATCATCCGCTAAGCTCGTATTCATTCTCTTAACACACAAGTCAACTTTCTCAACCAGATTCAGATTCAAATCTCCACTCATACACCCGGTCGGCAGAAAAGAAACTCTCCACTCACATCATAAGAAATACTCCTACATAGATTACTCCGCAGGGGATAATCCACCTGCTTAGCCTCAATCTAGTATCTTGTTATATCTTTTCGCAGTCACAATTACTGTGCAATCGCTTAGTCAATCTGCGTCCAAACTCATTACCTAGACATGAGAATTTAATTTACCCCAAAATTTAATAATATAAAAGATCCTTCAAAACATTCATACTCGAGACTGTGCGTCACATTAAAATGAAAATCAAGCATCCCATGGCCATCTCTTTACATTTTAAGGAAACACTTCTCGTCACATTCAAATCGTCTTAACA
This sequence comes from Nicotiana tomentosiformis, assembly GCF_000390325.3. Lineage (NCBI taxonomy): Eukaryota > Viridiplantae > Streptophyta > Magnoliopsida > Solanales > Solanaceae > Nicotiana > Nicotiana tomentosiformis. The sequence continues at coordinate 140,027,246 of NC_090819.1, forward strand.
CATCTTGCGGTCACATCATACCCATCATACCGCTATTCCACCGCTCATCGAGCCACAAATTCCACTGTAGGGTCATTACCGGACATATGAATCCAAATGTACAGGTTACAACTGAAGCTACCGAGCCTAAGCTACGGTCTAAACCTGGCCTCAAGTCCTCCAGACTTGCCCATCACCAAAACACAGAATACTCACCTCGAACCTCGTTCATAGAATCACAATCCGGCGATGCACAGCTGATACTGAGCACTCATGTGCGCATACGAATACGTGGAAGGAATTCAAAGAGTTTATATCTCAAGCTGAATTAATCTCGCACGATAAGGAAAGAAAAATGGGAAGTATATATCCTAAATGCCTTGTAGCCTCTCGAAGATAAGTATGGACGTCATCATACCGATCCGCAAGACTCTACTAGACACTTGCTCATGATTTGTAGAACCTATGAACTTAGAGCTCTGATACCACCTTGTCACGACCCAAAATCCAACTAGTCGTGACGGCACCTAACCCAACCCGCTAGGTAAGCCAACTTTCAACTATCCAATTCCAATAACAATTATTAAAGAAATTTAAGTAAATAATTATCTTAACCTTATACATTCCCCAAGAACTGGTAGTACAAATCATGAGCTTCTAAGAATAGAATATACAAAGCGGAAATGAAATAATACATAGTCTGTTTGAATAATACATAAATAGAGCTTTTATAAATCTACGGCTACCCTGAACAAAAGGCAGCTACAACAGGAACGCAGGTACATCTTCAAGTCCCGCAACCATTGAGCACAGCAACAACAGCAGCCAACACTTGCACGCAATGTGCAGAAGTGTAGTATCAGTACAACCCACCACATGTACTGAGTAAGTAACAAACCTAGCCGTAGGTTAAAAGTAGTGATGAGCTTCCACCAAGGTCGGGTCCAAAACCAATAGTCCACAACAATTCATTTCAACATAAAGCAAATAATGCCAGAAGTAACTCAGGGATAAAATACCCAGCCAAATCATGATTTCACAAATAGTAGTTCTTTCTTTCAAATACATCAGTGAAAAAAAAACCAAATCGTTTGCTAGATTTTCCAAAAATATGAATAGTTTGAAAACAATAAATTTCTCCAAATATCTTGTCAATAAGAAATAAGATATTTCATTTTCCTTCCGGATAACCCGTGTAAAAACAAATGCATCACTATGCCCATCTGTCAACAATGTGTGAAAAATCATGAATGATGTGATGCAGTACAGCACGAGAAAATACATCTCTATGCATGTATGTCATGTGTGCATGCCAATGCAATGCAACTCAATGATAAGATCATAAACAGCCCCTCGGGCAGAACATCACTCATATACAGCCCCTCGGGCAAAACCTCACAGTTACTCGTGCCACTCGGGCATACCTCACAATCACTCATGTCTCCCAGTCACTCGGCACTCGCACTCAGTAGGTACCTGCGCTCACTAGGGGTGTGTACAGACTTCGGAGGGGCTCTTACAGCCCAAGCGCTATAATCTGCACGGACAACTCACGTGCTATAATAATAAAGTATGCACAGGTGGGCAGCCTCGATCCACACTCTTCCTCACAAATCAGGCCCTCGACCTCACTCAGTCATAAATATGCTACAGGCCGGCAGCCCTGATCCACACTCATCCTCACAAATCAGGCCCTCAGCCAATATCAAACATGCTGCGGCCTGCAGCCCAATCCCATAAATATGCAACATGCTGCGGCGTGCAGCCCGATCCCATGAATATACAACATAAATCAGGCCCTTAGCCTCACTCGGTCATAAACCTCTCAAGCCACTCGGGCATCTTAGTAAAACAGGGCATTCAGCCCAAAACATTTATATGTATCAAAATAGAGTCATAAAACTAAGTTATGATATGCAACGAAATGAATATGACTGAGTATGAATTTTTTAATTTAACACAATAATTCACAACAATATGACCTTTATGGGTCCAATAATACTGGCACATAGCCTCAACATGATTTTTAATATGCTTTTCAGCACAATTTCTTTAACACATAAAACCACATGGGAAATGCCAAAATTATTTAACTATAAAATTCCACAGAAACAATTATGTTATAATTTCTATAGTGCACGCCCACACGCCTGTCACCTAGCATGTGCGTCACCTCCCAACAATTCACAAAATACATATATTCAGGGTTCATACCCTCAACTCCAAGATTAGAAGAGTTACTTACCTCGAACAAGCCGAATTCAATGTCGAGCAAGCTAAACAATGCTCCAGAAATCCCATTATGCGTGTATCAACTCCCGAACGGCTCGAATCTACCATAATTAATTTGATTCAGCCCACAAAATTTATAGAAATTAATTTCATATCAAAATACTAATATTTTCACAGAATCCGAAATTACGCCCCAAATATCACCCGTGGGGGCCCACATCTCGGAATTCGATAAAACTCACTAAATCCGAACCCCCATTCAACCACAAGTCTAACCATACCAAAATTACTCAAATCCGACCACAACTCGGCCTTCAAATCCTCAATTTAAACTAAGAGAGTTTTCAAACATTTCCAAATTAATTCACCAATTAAATGATAAAAACAACAACGGATTCGGGTAATTTAACCAATATTGAGTTAAGAACACGTACCCTATTGTTTCCTCTGAAATTCTCCCAAAAGTCACCTCAATCCAAGATCCAAATCCTTAAAAATGGAAAATGGGACGAAGTCCTATTTTCTGAACTTAAACTTTCTGTCTAGACCTCTCTTTTTCGCGAACGCAACAGATCCCTCGCGTTCGCGATGTACAAAATGTGCTTCCCAACATTTTTTCTTCCCAAACGCGAGACACTGCTCGCGAACGCGATGCTTTACAGAGCCCTTCTTCGCGAACGCAAGCTCCCCCTTCGCGAACGCAAAGACAAAAGTCCATGCCTACTATGTTTCCCTTCGCGAACGCGATACCCCATACACGAACGCGATGCACAACCCAGCTTCTCTTCGCGAACGTGAGACCTCCTCACAAACGCGAAGAGTAAATCCTGCCTACCACAAATTCCTCTTCGCGAACGTGAGGGCCCACTCGCGAACACGAAAGAGAAAATCCAAAAAATGCAGCAAGAGATATCAGCAATCTCATCAAGGCCAAAAATGATCCGTTAACCATCCAAAACTCACCCGAGCCCCTCGGGACCTCAACCAAATATACCAAAAAGTCCTAAAATATCATACGGACTTAATTGAACCCTCAAATCACCTCAAACAACACTAAAACCATGAATTACATCCCAATTCAAGCCTAATGAACTTTGAAATTTCTAGTTTCTAAAAATGACTCCGGAACCTATCAATTTGCGTCCGATTGACCTCAAATTTTGTACACAAGTCATAAACGACATAACAAAGCTATTCCAATTTCCAGAATCGGATTCCGACCTCGATATCAAAAAGTCAACTCCCCGGTCAAACTTCCCAAAAATTCAACTTTCGGCATTTTAAGCCTAATTCCACTATGGACCTCCAAAAACTTTTACGGACACGCTCCTAAGTCTAAAATCACCATACGGAGCTATTGGAATCATCAGAATTAAATTCCGAGGTCGTTTACACATAAGTCGACATCCGATCACTATTTTAACTTAAGCTTTAAAATTTGGAACTAAGTGTTCCAATTCATTCCAAAACCTCAACAGACCCGAACCAATTACCCCGGCAATTCACACAATAAATATAAAGTACAATTTGAGCAGTAAAGGGGAAAGAGGGGTAGTAATACTCAAAATGACCGACCGGGTCGTTATAATGCTATTCTTCTGCTTCCCACCGAGAGAGAGAGGGTGAGGAGGTATTGATGGACTTGCTCAGCCTATCAGATTGCAGATGGCTAAGGAGATAGGGAGTGAGATTTCTTTTCAGGCGGTTGCTAATGTCGCTAGACGAGTTGAGAAGTTCTTACTCAGGGAGGTTAGGGGTCTGACAAGTGACCTCGTCATTCCGGTGAGTTCAGTGGTGCCTCATCTAGAGGCAGGAGTACTTTTGGTAGAGGCCATCCTCCCAGGCCATTTCATTCAGTGCTCCAGGCATCCCAGGGTGCCTCAGGTGGTCGTGGCCCTCAGATGCATTATTCCGACCAGCTAGCCTACAGTGCACCACCAGCCCCTATTAGTGCACCTCCACTCCAGAGTTATCAGGGTGGTTATTCAGGTTGACAGGGTTAGATTCAGGGTCAACAGTCACATCGGCCAAAGTTATGTTATACTTATGATGATCCGAGGCACATTGCTAGATTTTACCCTCGGGCAACGGGTAGCTCACAGCATCAGAGTTCTCATGCCATGGTTCTGGCACCAGTTGCTACACCACCTGCTCAGCTAGCCAGAGGCAGGGGTCAGGCACCCAGAGGTAGAGACAAGACTATTAGAGGTGGAGGTCAGGTTGTTAGAGGTGGAGACCAGCCAGTTAGAGGTCATCCTAGGGACGTAGTTTAGGGTGGTGGGGCCCAGCCCCGGTGTTATGCTTTCCCATCCAGGCCTGAGGCTGAGTCATCTGACGTTGTTATCACAGGTACTATTTCAGTTTGCAATAGAGATGCTTCAGTTCTATTTGATCCGGGATCTACTTACTCCTATGTGTCATCCTATTTTGCTTCATATTTGGTTGTGCCCCGTGATTCTTTGAGTGCTCCTGTGTATGTGTCCACTCCAGTGGGGGATGCTATTGTTGTAGATCGTGTTTATCGTTTGTGTATGGTCATCATTGGGAGTCTTGAGACTTGTGTAGATCTTTTACTTCTCGACATGGTTGATTTTGATGTCATACTGGGTATGGATTGGCTGTCACCTTATCATGCTATATTAGATTATCACACCAAGATGGTGACCTTAGCCTTATAGGGGTTGCCTCGATTAGAGTGGAGAGGGAATCTTGGCTATTCTGCCAGCAGGGTTATCTCTTATGTGAAGGCCCGGTATATGGTCGAGAAAGGGTGTCTAGCTTATTTGGCTTATGTCCGCGATTCTAGTGCGGAGGTTCCTTCCATGGATTTAGTGCCGGTTGTTCATGAGTTTCCAGAGGTGTTTTCTGCAGACCTATCGGGGATGCCACCCGACAGGGATATTGATTTCTGCATTGATTTGGCTCCGGGCACTCAGCCTATTTCCATTACGCCATACCGCATGGCCCTGCCATAGTTGAAAGAATTGAAGGAGCAGTTGCAAGATTTGTTTGATAAGGGCTTCATTAGACCTAGTGTCTCGCCCTGGGGTGCACCTATATTGTTTGTGAAGAATAAAGATGGATCGATGAGGATGTGTATAGATTATCAGCAGTTGAACAAAGTCACTATGAAAAACAAGTATCCATTGCCGAGGATTGATGATTTATTTGATCAACTTCAGGGTGCCAAGGTGTTTTCAAAGATTGATTTGAGATCTAGCTACCATCAGTTGAGGATTAGGGCATCCGATGTTCCTAAGACAACTTTTTGGACTCGGTATGGGCATTATGAGTTTCTAGTGATGTCATTTGGGCTGACAAATGCCCTAGCAGCATTCATGGATTTGATGAACCGGGTGTTCAAGCCCTACTTGGATTCCTTTGTGGTTGTGTTTATTGATGATATCTTGATCTACTCTCACAGTCGAGAGGAGCATGAGCAGCACCTTCGGATCGTTCATCAAACTCTGAGAGACAACCAGTTATATGCCAAGTTCTCAAAATGCGAGTTTTTGTTAAGTTCAGTTGCTTTCTTGGGTCACGTTGTATCAGTAGAGGGTATTCAGGTGGATCCTAAGAAGATTGAGGAAGTTCAAAACTAGCCTAGACCCACGTCAGTTACAGAGATCCGTAGTTTCCTGGGTTTGGCGGGCTATTACCGTCGATTTATGGAAGGGTTTTCATCCATAGAAGCCCCGTTAACCAGATTTGCCTAGAAGGGTGCCCCGTTGAGGTGGCCAGATGAGTGTGAAGCGAGCTTTCAAAAGCTCAAGATAGCTTTGACTACGGCACCGGTATTGGTGTTACCCACAGGTTCAGGATCTTATACAGTATATTGTGATGCATCTTGTATTGGTCTGGGTACGGTATTGATGTAGGGTGGCAAGGTTATTGCATATGCTTCGTGGCAGTTGAAGGTTCACGAGAAGAATTACCTTGTTCATGATCTAGAGCTGGCAGCCATTGCTCACGCACTGAAGATTTGGAGAAACTATCTTTACGGCGTGCCATGTGAGCTATTCACTGATCATCAGAGCTTGCAGTATTTGTTCAAGTAGAAGGAACTCAATTTGAGGCATAAGATGTGGCTGGAGCTATTGAAAGACTATTGTATCACCATATTGTATCATCCCGGGAAGGCCAATGTGGTGGCCGATGCTTTGAGTAGAAAGTCAGCCAGTATGGGTAGCCTTGCATATATTCCAGGTTATGAAAGACTGTTTGAATTGGATGTTCAGGCCTTGGCCAACCAGTTCGTGAGGTTGGATGTTTTTTAGCCCAGCCGTGTTCTAGCTTGTACAGTTGCTCGGTCTTTTTTGTTTGAGTGCATCAGAGATCGGCAGGGTGACGATCCTTATTTACTTATCCTTAGAGACACAGTGCAGCACGGTGGTGCCAAGAAGGTTACTGTTGGAGATGACGGAGTTTTGAGGATGCAAGGTCATATTTGTGTGCCTAATGTGGATAGACTTCATGAGTTGATCCTTGAGGAGGCTCACAGGTCTCGGTATTCTATTCACCCGGGCACTGCCAAGATGTACCAGGACTTGAGGCAGCATTATTGGTGGATGAGGATGAAGAAAGATATAGTTGCTTACGTGGCTCGGTGCTTGAATTGTCAGCAGGTGAAATATGAGCATCAGAGACCCAGTGGTTTTCTTCAGAGGTTAGATATTCCTGAGTAGAAGTGGGAGCGTATCACTATGGATTTTGTTGTTGGACTCCCACGGACTCAGAGGAAGTTCGATGCAGTTTAGGTCATTGTGGACAGGCTGACTAAGTCAGCGCACTTCATTTCTGTGGTAGTTACCTATTCCTCGGAGCGGTTAGCAGAGATTTATATTCGGGAGATCATTCGTCTTCACGGTGTGCCTGTGTCTATCATTTCTGATCGAGGTACGCAGTTTACCTCGCACTTTTGGAGGGCAGTACAGCGTGATTTGGGTATGCGGGTTTAGTTGAGCACAGCATTCCATCCTCATATGGACGGGCAGTCCGAGCGTACTATTCAGATCTTGGAGGATATGCCCTGCGCTTGTGTCATAGACTTTAGAGGTTCTTGGGATCAGTTTTTGCCCCTTGCAGAGTTCGCCTACAACAACAACTACCAGTCGAGCATTCAGAGGGCTCCCTATAAGGCATTATATGGTAGGCGGTGCCGGTCGCCAGTTGGGTGGTTTGAGTCGGGAGAGACTCGGTTGTTGGGCACAGACTTAGTACAGGATGCCTTGGATAAGGTCAAGATTATTCTGGATCGACTTCGCACAGCTCAGTCTAGGCAAAAAAGTTATGCCGACCGTAGAGTTCGTGATGTTGCATTCATGGTCGGAGAGAGACTGTTGCTTTGGGTATCACCCATGAAGGGTGTAATGAGGTTCGGGAAGAAGGGTAAGTTGAGCCCTAGGTATATCGAACCTTATGAGATTCTGGAGAGAGTGGGAGAGGTGGCTTACAGACTTGCGTTGCCACCTAGTTTAGCAGTTGTTCATCTGGTATTCTATGTGTCCATGCTTCAAAAGTATCACGGTGATCTGTCCCATGTGTTAGATTTCAGCTCTGTCAAGTTGGACAAGGATTTGACTTACGAGGAGCCGGTGGCAATTCTAGCCCGGCAAGTTCACCAGTTGAGATCAAAGAGTTACCCTTCAGTTCGAGTGCAGTGGAGAGGTCAGCCTATTGAGGCAGCTACTTGGGAGTCCGAGTCCGATATGCGGAGTAGATATACCCACCTTTTCACCAACCCATGTACTTTTTCGAGGACGAACTGTTGTTTTAGAGGTGGAGAATGTGATGACCCAAAAGGTCATCTTATGTTTTAGAACTCGAATCTGCGCTCTCAAAAATTAAAAATCTCATTTTTACCCTCCTCAATTTACATGCGCAATCCGGGCATGGTCCGAAAAGCTTTTATGTTGAAAACTAATGAAAATAAGAAGTTTTGCCTTAAAAGTTAATTTTAGTTGACTTTGGTCAACATTTTTGGTAAACGGGCCCAGATTCGTGCTTTGATAGTCCTGGTGGGTCCGTATCGAATTATGGGACCCGGGCATGCCCGTAATCAAATTCGAAGGTCCCTGGCTTGAGTTATGAATTTTTGATAAAAATTAAAAGTCTGAAAATTAATTATTTTTAAGAATTGATTGATGTTTGACATTGTGAGTATCGGGTACGTATTTTAGTTTCGGATCCCAGTACAGGTTCATTATGATATTTAAGACTTGTCTGTGAAATCTAGTGAGAAACGGAGTTGATTTGACGTGATTCGGACGTACAATTGAGAAAATAGTAACTTTAAAGTGTTCTTGAGAATTTCATTTGATTTGGTGCTAAATTTAGAGTTCTAGGTGTTATTTTGGCGATTTGATCTTGCGAGCAAGTACGTATGATGTTTTTAGACTTGTGTGCATGTTTGGTTTAGAACCCCGAGGGCTCGGGTGAGTTTCGTATAGGCCACGGGATGTTTTAACTTAGAAAAACTTGGTATTTTTGTTATATCTGATGTTTGCAATACTGTGCTTCGCGATCGCGTAGTCACTCTCGCGATCGCGAAGGGGAAACTAGGCTGGGGGAGGATTTACTCTACGCGAACGCGAGACCATGGTCACGAACGCGGAGCATTGGGGGGGGGGGTTTCTCTACGCGAACATGACAGGTCGAACGCGTAGCTCTAGCTATGCTGGGCAGGGGACCTGGGGAAGCTCTACGTGAAAGCGAGCCATTTCACGCGAAAGTGAAGGTAAGGCGGGTTAAGACTCCGCGAACGCATAAAGCCTCCCGCGATTGCGTAAGTCCTTAGGAGGCTGCTCTTCGCGAACGCGGCAGTGTTCACGCGATCGCGATGAACACTGTCGCCCAGTGCATAAAACAGAATCAAACACGGGTTAAGTCATTTCTTCAACATTTATCAAGAACCAAACGTGTAGAGGTGATTTTTAGAGTAATTTTCTTCCCCAAAGTGTTGGTAAGTGATTCTAAACCATTTTCTTTCAATTACCCATTACATTTCTTGAACTTTCAACCTAAAACCTAGAGTTTTCATGGTAGAATTAGGGGTTAGGGTAGAAATTAGGGATTTCGGAAATTTGAGGATTTAGACCTCAATGTGAAGTCGGATTTCAAAACCAATTATATATTCGGGCTCGGAGTGAATGGGTAAATGGATTTTAGTCCGAACCTCGGGTTTTGACCAAGCGGGCCTAGGGTCAAATTTCGACTTTTTCGAGGAAAATTTGGGAAATCTGTAATTATTCATTAAAGTTGATTCCTTTAGTAATGTTTGATATTATTGAGTCACTTTTGAATAGATACGAGTGGTTTGGAGGTGAATTCCAAAGGAAAAGCTGTGATTGAGAATTAAGTTGCCTTCGGAGCGAGGTAAGTATCGTGTCTAACTTTGGCTTGAGGGAATAGGTATTATGTGTTCATTTGCTACGTGTTTGGTTGTTAAATACAATGTATAGGTGAGGTGACGAGCATCTATGCGTCGTTGTCGAGTCATAGCATGCGAGTGAAATTCTATTCTTGTCTATTTTGTAGCCTTAAATTCTATTATCTATGCTTAGCGGGTTATTTAAAATGTTGGGTGACTTATATCTGGTTTCACTGAGATTTGGTAACTTTCGAATATTGATTCAAGATTGAGGTTACATTGTGCTATTGATTATGGGTAAAATACTGGTTTCTTTGTGATACTCCTATTTATCCGTTGTTATTGATTCTGTGATTTGTGAGGAGGAGTGTAAAGCACGTAGGGTGATGTCATGCATGCATTATTTATATTGTGAGGAAGAGTGTAAAAGTACGAAAGGTGATGTCGTGCATATTATGAGAGGTTTAATGCACGAAGGGTGATGCCGTGTCGTTCTATTTATTTATTTGGTGAGGTTGAGAGTAAAAGCACGAAGGGTGATGCCTTGTCGTTCTATTTATTTATTTGGTGAGGCTGAGAGTAAAAGCATGAAGGGTGATGCCTTACCGTTCTATTTATTTATTTGGTGAGGTTGAGAGTAAAAGCACGAAAGGTGATGCCGTGCAGTGTTCCTTTGCTGTTTTATTTGCTCACTTCATTTAAGGATTTTCGGTTTAATTCTGTCTCTTCATTATTCTCACTCTTTATATTGTATTTCCCCCACTATATGTCCCCTTCCCATTATTTCTACGTTATTTCTTTATTTACTGTTGTTTCCACTAGCATGATTATATTGTTCAGGTTTTATGTGGGTGTCTTATCCTAGCCTCGTCACTACTTCGCCGAGGTTAGGCTCGATACTTACCAGTACATGGGGTCGGTTATACTGATGCTGCACTCTGTACTTTCTGTGCAGATTTTGGTACCGGCTCAGGTAGATCGAGATTTTGCTATTGGTCCGCTATCCAGAGACTCAAGGTAGGTTTGTCGGCATTCACAGACCTTGAAGTCCCCGTCTATCTTCTATGTCCTACTGTTTTCTTTCATTCAGACAGTTATATTTCTTTCAGACTATTACTTGTAGTAAATTCTAGAATGCTCGTGAATTGTGACTCCAGATCCGGGTGGTAGTAATTAATACAGTTTTATGATATGTCGCACTTATTATATTTCATCTTAGTTAATTATAGTTAATTACTTAATGGGAATAAGAAATTGGTTTAATGATTCTCTAAAGTTGGCTTGCCTAGCAAGTGAAATGTTAGGTATCATCACGGTCCCGTAGGTGGGAAATTTCGGGTCGTGACAATTGATGACACTAATAAGCTCTTAAATATTCAGAATACAGCAGGGATTCTTGCATTAGCAATACTTTATAAAGCAATTACATAGACTTCAACAGATTAGTCTTTTATATTGCTCTCCTAAGCAAGCAACAACAAGCTTTTTGCTTTGGCCGGGGAGGAGGAGCACAAGGTTGGTGATACAATTCTAACACAGATTTTAAAGTGAGACAAAAAGAAGTGACCAAAATCATACTTTTGAGCAGGTCCAAGCGCACAGATGTTAATGACAAGCTGATGCTGAACAGTAGAAGGTGTTCACTAGATATAAGTTAGACAAGAAATAATTGCAGAAACCAACCTGCTTGCCATGCAAGCCAGACATCACAAGTAGCAAAAACCCATTGTGGAACTTCTTTGCCTTTGAGTTATTTTGTGTGGGTATACAATACCTGCCATTCTTAAATAAAAATCAAAATACAAACTCATTCTAAGAAAATACACAAAGATGGATAGAAAATGCAATCCGAGAAAAGTAATTTTCAAACCGAGTAGTGGGAACATGATAGCCAGCTTTACTTGTATTATCATCTCTAGCCAGTTCATTTGACTAGAGCATGTCTTAAGAGAAGAAGGTACCAGTACACTTCTCAAATTATATTTCAGATACGTGGAAGTGGGACTTTTGTTAATATGTTACACCGCGACTAAAACAACTCAAGGTTGTATTACTTTACTGTAATTTTTTTAAATCCATCTAGAGGTAGTGATGGGTTTGCCAGACATCTCCTTGTGTATTCTCAAAACCCATAAGGCATGAAGGAGAGGAACATAGCATCAGACCTCTTCATAACCAAATGAACAGATGAAAAAGTTATCGTTTGCAAAAGAATGTGTCTATGATTCTATGAAGACTAGTTGTGTGCGGGTACATAAAGGAACATCCAGCTATGCAATGGTGTAAAACTGTAATTTGGGGGGTGATGCAATGATGGTAGGCTAGAAACCTGTGTTTTAGCCGTAATTTACACTCTAAATTACTGCATTTTATGTGTGTTTGAGCTTAAACAATGGTGATTTGCACTTACTACGTGTTTTATGCCTTGCAGGAAATGATTCCGAGTTAAAAGTATAAATTGGAGCTGAATCAAATAATTGAAGCTTTGAAGTCTGAGCAAAAGCTAAAGAATTAAACCAGGATCGCATTCGGGGCTCGTGGACAGGCGTTGTATACGAAAGTGGGAAGAAAGTGCGAGGGCCAGAATAAATGCACTACTGCGACGCACAAAACGTAGCATAGTGCGACACATTAGTGCAAATATGCATCAGAAGTTTGACAAGTTCAGAGACTAGATTTCTTTGGCCTCACAAGAAAAAGCACTGATGCGATGCATTGGGCGACGCACTAAGGGAAATCTCTATTAGACATGCGTAGTTCAGTGAGTTTGCAACCGAGTAAAAAAGAAACTGATGCGACGCATGGGGCGACTCATGAAGAGTGATAACTTTGTAGGGTTTCCACTTTGGCTCAAAGAGGGTAGTTTTGTCCGGGTTCGTTCCTACTTAGTATAAATACACTGAAAACACGTTTTTTGAAGGAGGAGGGACCTACAGAAGAATGGGGAACCAACCAAGGCAAGAAGACTCTAGAATTCGTCAATATTTCGACCTGCAATCGGTGCAATACAGAAGTTTGTATCGAATCATTAGAATTGATGTTTTTTTTGTTTCTGAACCTTATTGAGATGTCTTACTCCATAATGGAGTAAATTTTATTAGGGTGTTGACAGATACGGTGTTTTGATAACTTGATTAGGGATTCGATTCTTGATAATTGATAGAATTAATTGATGGAGCTTTAATTTGTATTGTGAGTTATTTATTATTTTGATTAATCAAAAGAGGAGTTTGATATTGAATTTCTTCACGTATTATGCTCTAGTTCAAATTTGTGATTCAATTAGGTAATCGAAAGAGCCTCTTGAATTGTTAATCGAACCAGAAAGTAGGAAAATATTCGTGAGAAGTTACCCTTTAGACCATAACCATTATTTTATTCATTGCAATTGTTTACCGTATTTCAATTAGAGTAATTACTGAAATTAACAGTTAATCGAAAGAGTAACATTAATTTCAAGTGTAATCTGATTATCTGTTGAATTCATGAGAATCAACGGTATTATAGAGTGAACTAACTCAAGAATTAGATCCCGAGTCAATTATCTTGCATCTGTTTAGTCAATTACCCTTATTTCTCTCATTCATATTTCTTTATTGCTCATCTGCTATCCTTTGTGATCAATGGTTATTTGTTTTATTTTTAGTAGTTAATCGTAGTAACAATCATCAAATCAAGTGTTAATTTTTTTGGATAGTAATCAACTGGAAATTATTCGAACACTGTTTAAATCCAATCCATGTGGAGACGATAATTAATCTATATTATCTTTGACTAGCGAGCAATAATTTTGTGTTATGTTTTGCGCTCGTCAAATTTTGGCACCGTTGTCGGGGATTGGCGATTAATAGTGTTTAAATTAATTTTCAATGCTAATTCAGGAACAAATTTATTTTATTTTCCTTTTTTACGCTCTTCTCATCTGTGTGCAGGCAACATGTTAAGTTCAGCGTTGTATGAATCGATCCTCTTCAAGGACTTGGTGCCATACGACCCAGAGTTAGACAAATACCTGAGGTAGTTGAAAAGAGAGAAAGAATCGAGTGGATTGTTGTTGGGTCAGCCTTCAACTCAGGATACAATGGTGAACAACTAAGAGATAGTAGACCTAGCTGCCAGAGAGGTGGCTCAGCAACAGGAAGCACGGTTAGCGGCTGAAGTAGCCCGCAGAATTGCGGATGAAACGATTTATGGGGATCGAAGACTCAATCCCAACTGAATTATCGAGGATGCATTTGAAAATACAGTTCCTAGGCCTGGTAGATCACTAGGAGATTATGCTAGACCGGTGTACAACCAACAACAGTCTAGTGTGAGGTCCCCACCCATCGATGCCAACAGTTTTAAACTCAAACAGGGAGTCATCCAGACTATTCAGAACAATTGCATTTTCAGAGGCAAACCCAATGAAGATCCCAACAACCATCTGATGGACTTTGATGAAATTATGAACACATTCTGCTACAATGGAGCATCACATGTGGCTATATACCTTAGAGCATTCCCGTTCTCACTGGATGATGATGCAAAGCAGTGGTTGAGAAGTCTGCCCACAGGGTCAATTCGTACGTGGGAGGAGATAACTACCAAGTTTCTAGAAAAATACTTCTCAGCTGCTGAGACTGGGAGGATAGGGAAGGAGATTCATAATTTCAGCCAAGGTGAAGGAGAGATAGTGTTTGAGGTATGGTAAAGATTTAAGGAGTTGTTGCGGAGGTTCCCTCACAACGAAATAGAGAAATGGATGCAACTTCAGGTCTTTTGGGACGAGTTAAATCCATCATCAAGGAGATTGCTTAATAGTGCAGTTGCAGGTCCTCTAATGAAAAAAACTCCGGAAGAGATTGTCACTCTTTTGAATGAACTATCTGAAGATGCAGATCAATGGTCCACATACCAAGGGGATCGAAGAAGATCAGTAGGGGTGCACCAAATAGAATCGACTGTAGCAATGCAGACCCAAATTACAGCTATGGCTAAGGATATCAAGCAATTGACGATGGCTCATGTGCAAAATTAACTGCAGGTGGGTTGTGACATTTGTGGGCTAGGACACCCTACACATGAGTGTCAATCTATAGCTGAGGAAGTCAACGCTGTGGGGAACTTTAATAGAGGAAACTACCAAGGTGGGAACAACTTTAATGCTATGGGTCAAAGGCATCCAGGTTTTTTCGTGGAGTTCACCTAATGGGAGCTTGAACTCGTGGCAGCAAAATCATCTCAGACCTCATGGTCAGGGACCACCAGGTTTTTAAAACCAGCAGAGGTAGCAATACCAGCCACCACAGCCAAATCAGTCAAATATGGAAGATCTCATGAAGGCATTCATCAACAAAATAGATGAAAAATTCGAGACTCGGGGCACGACTATCCGAAATTTAGTAAGACAAATGGGACAGATTGCAAATTTGTTGTCTGAGAGGGCTCCTGGGACTCTTCCCTCCGACACTGAAAAGAACCCAAAGGAAACAATCAAGGTTGTATCTCTGAGAAGTGGCAAAACATTGACTGACCCAGTGGTGAAGGCTAGACCTGAGGTAGTTAACAAGCAGACTGAGACACCAGCAGAGAAAAAGAGTGAAGAGCAAAAGAGCCAGAATAGCGGGGTACAAAAGGATATTGAAGAAAGAAGACATATGCCAGCTCTACCGTTCCCTCAAAAGATGAAGCGGGAGAAACTTGACAAATGTTTTGGGCGATTCTTGGGGATACTCAAAAAACTTTATATGAACATTCCCTTTACAGAGGTACTCACTCAGATGCCTGCTTATGCAAAGTTCTTGAAGGAAATTATGTCTAGCAAGAGAAAACTAGAGGAGAAAATAGTGGTCAAGCTAAATGCCCACTGCAGTGCCATATTGCAAAACAAAATTCCCCAAAAGTGTGGGGACCTAGGAAGCTTGTGATGACCCAAAATGTCATCTTTAAATTTAATAATTAATTCTGTGTTCTAAGACCTTGAAAAGCACTATTTTATCATTCCTCGACTTGCGTGTGTAATTCGTAAAATTTTCCGGAATGTTTTTATGTGAAAAATGGATTAAAATGTGAATTAGAGCTTTAAAACTAAATTGAGTTGACTTTGGTCAACATTTTGAGCAAACGGACTCGGATCAGTCTTTTGACAGTTCTGGTAGGTCCGTATCGTGATTTGGGACTTGGGCGTATGCCTGGAATCAAATTCTGAGGTACCTTGCCCGAGATTTGGAATTTTGATAAAAAAAATTAAAAGTTTAAGTTTAAATAGTGACCGGATATCAAATTATGTGCAAACGACCCCGTAATAGTATTTTGATGATTCCAACAGCTCTGTATGGTGATTTTGAACTTCGAAGTGTGATCGGAATTTTATTTGGAAGTCCGTAGTGAAATTAGGCTTGAAATGGCTAAAATAGGAATTTAAAGTTTGGAAGTTTGACCGGGGAGCTGACTTTTTGATATCGGGGTCGGAATCTAGTTCTGAAAATTTTCACATCTTCTTTATGTCATTGATGACTTGTGTGTAAAATTAGCGGTCAATCGGACTTGATTTGATAGGTTTCGACATCGAATGTAGAAGTTGGAAATTCTAAGTTTCATTAAGCTTGAATTGGAACATGATTCGTGATTTTAGCGTTGTTTGATGTGATTTGAGTTTTCAAATAAGTTCGTATGATGTTTTAGGACTTGTTGGTGTATTTGGTTGAGGTCCCGAGGGCCTCAGGTGAGTTTTGGATGGTTAACGGATCAAAATGGGACTTAAACAGCTACTGCAAAAGCTGCTGCAAATTTTCTTCTGCTGAGCAATCGAGCCCAAAAATCGAAGGCCAGAAATCGAGCCCAAAAATCAAGCCGGGGATTGAAGTTTCACGCCCCGAACCTAGGAGCGAGACAAGCACCCGGTGCCTCACCTAACCTAGCGTACCAAATTGCGACTAAGGGACTCTGAACACATAATGTCATACTTTGGCCATGGGGCCACCTTGCAAGACAATTTGCGAAGCAAAATATAAAACTGAATGGAAACTAGCGCTAACTAAACATCAATATAAAGCTAGGCTGAAAAGGCCGTCATAGCTACTACAGCTGACAAACCACCAAATTATACATACCAGGCCTACAAACCCAACATACTGCACTAACCAACAGGATATGTCTACAAGCCTCTACTGATAGATGTACTATGATCGGAACAGGGACCCGACCTACCCATAACATATATACATATATACATAAGATGTACATAACACTCTAGACCTGGCAACTCCGAAAGACGTGGAGCTTATCGATCAGGCTGAACTCGGGAAACACCTACTGAGGAGATCTACTCGTCTATCTATCTGAACCTGCATGCATGAAATGCAGCGTCCCCGGAAAAGGGACGTCAGTACGAAATAATGTACCGAGTATGTAAGGCAATAACATAACTGAAAATCAAAACTGAACTGATAATATAATAACTGGAAGTAACTGGGAGTCAAAGATGATCTGGAGATATACTTACCTGCTGATACTGACTCAACTCCTTCAATATAGTAAGTAAAATAATTGTACGGCCTTATAAGGCTCGGTATATATAACTGCTCTGCCATAGTAGGCTCGCTCATAGGCACTCGGCCATACTAGGCTATGTATCTCGACCATGCTGGGCTCGCTCATAGGCGCTCGGCCACAGTAGGCTCGGTATATAACTTTCCATCTGATCAGAGGTTGCCCAATAGGGGCCTGCCCACCGATTATAGCTCGATGATGGTGAATATAGTGTAATACTGTATATATATATATAGACCCTCTGCTCTCTTGACTGAATAAAGACAAAACTAAACTGAATATGAAGTCCCAATAAGGAATAATATTGTAACTTATGAGACTAGAATAATGTGAATAAATTCATGAATACGAACTTCTCTTTATGTCTCATTATTAACACATGTAGCTACGAGATCATGCCAAAATGAAGGAAGGCTTAGCCTTAACATACCTTATCACAATCTTTCCAATCACCAAGTTGAACTCACCTCTTCACACCTTAATCTACAAGAATGATAATAATACTATCGTTAAGTTACGAAAGGTACAACTATCGCACAACGAACGACAAACCTATTTTATATTAAAACGGGCAGCATCTCCCCTATAATCCTTACTTCCTCCAAATTCAAGATAACACCAAAAATACAAGAACAGAACAATAACAACATATATACATCATTTTCCAGCCCTATATACACCATCAAATACTACAAAATAGCCCAACACACCCCAATCTCTTCGTACACAAAACGACCACTGTAGTAGTGTCAAACGACCCGAAAATGTTATGACGAACGACCAGCCAACCACCCTACATTTATATGGTGTTTATAAACCCCATTCCTCCTCCAAAACTCCATAAAATAGTAGTAAAACACGCAGCCCAACAGCAACACAAAATAGTCCACAAAACAGTCCGCTACAAGTGAATAACTCGAACTCACGGCTTCCGATCACCGTCCCGTGAGTTCTTACAAGTATAGAACGACTTACCATGAATTTACAGAAGAAAAATTGGATGAAAGAGAGAAGTAAACTCACCTTATTTGTTGGATAACTCAGCTCTTATCTTGGTTCTTCAAACTCTAGGTTTTACCTCCAATTGGAACTTGAAAGGGAGAGAAAATCAATTAGGGTTTGTGGGAAATTTTTGGGAGGATTCTTTGCAGAGCTTATGTCTGGTTATTATGCTCTATTTTAAGTCTAATATATGAAGAAAATAGGCCCTTAAAAGGCCTCTTTGGACGACCCGAAATGGCCCATTTTTGGGCTTTCATTTAAGCAAGTAGGTGACACACCTACTTGTCACCTAGCAGCTTGCGCAGTATTGCAAAAATGCACATATCTTTCTACTCCAATGTCGTATTGACAAACGGTTTAATGAGTTGGAAAATAGACTCATAGATATTTAATTTGATGGGTGGAACACCCCATAACTCTAAGTATATTGGGAGAAAATCGCAGTTACATTTGACCCAAAGTTTCAGTAAAACTTATGAATGTAACTTGTGATGACTTTCATCGACTTTTGTTCCACAACTCGCTTGACTTCAAAACATAACACACGGATGTCATACGACTAATATAAATCATAACATAATCTCCTTATCATGTTAATCACCCTAGTCTCACCCCAAAGGTACATGTTATAACATTTCCAACTTGTCGACTTTCGACGAAACATTGTTTTATTTAATTGCTTTAGCTTCTGAACTGTCCAACCCTCTTTGTACTTGTTGTTCATGATCTTCAATATTTGTAACCTCAGAGGTAACATGATTAACTTACTTTATATACTTTTAAATATTATTTCATTTTTGGTCCTACATTAGTTTGCTTACGACGCATTTTTACGTACGAAAATATAGGGTGTAACATGAAGGCAGGCTCAAGAGCCATGATCGAAGACAGGCTCGAGAGCCATGATCGAAGGCATGCTCGAGGCCATGATCGAAGTCAAGCTCGAAGGCCACTGATCGAAGACCCAGGATCGAGGCCCAAGATCGAGGGCTATGACCAAGGCCAGTGATCGAAGGCCATAAAGATCGAAGCCATGATCGATAGCCAGGATCGATAGTTGTGATCGAGCCCCAGGGTCGAGGGCCATGATCGAAGGCCATGATCGAGGTCCATGATCGAGGGCAATGACCGAGGGCCATGATCGAGCCCCATGATCGAAGGTCCATGATCGAGGTCCAGCTCGGAAAGATCTATAAGTTTATAAAACTGAGGATTTCGTCCTATTTGCCATTTTTGACGAACTTGAGCTTGAGCAAAAGCGACTTTTGACAGATTTTCAAGGAACAATATTTGGGTAAGTGATTCTAACTCGGATTTGGTCAATATACACAAATATATCATTGTTTTCACCATTTAATTAGTGTATTGAGATGGAAATTTGGGAAAATTTTAGAAATCTCATAAAAACGAATATTTGAGATTTCTCTGTCGATTCGGAGTCGGATTTGAGTGAAACTGGTATGGTTGGACTCGTAATTGAATGGATTGTCAAATTTTTTAAGTTTTTCCAAATTCCAAGATGTGGGCCCCAGGGAAATTTTTGAGTTAATTTCGGATTTTATTAAAAATAATGTAGTATTTTCTTACGAAATGGATTCCTTTAATTTTTGTTGACCGTATCGAATTAATTATGACTAGATTCGAGTCGATCGGAGTCAAAAAATCGAGGAAAAGGAATACTACTTGATTACATTGGAGCAACTCGAGATAAGTGACTTGTCTAACCTTGTGTGGGGAAAATTTCCCCTAAGATTGTTATGAAGTGATAAATTGTAATGTGTTGAAAGTCGTGTACACGAGGTGACGAGTGTGTACATGGGCTAAATATGAAAGATTATATTTTTTTTTAATTGTGTAGATCATTGTTGCGCATTAATTAAATTATTTTATTCTGATATATTCTTCATCATTGATTTAATGTTTATATTTTAAAGTTGTTTGACCTTATCCTGCTAATTGTTTTTCCTATTCATTATTTGAAGTTGATTTTCTTTAAATTAAATATTATTAATATGAAATATGTGACATTTTTAAATTTGGTATTGAAGCAACGTATTAAAGATTTTGAAATATTATTTTGCTGAATTATTTATTTCTGAATATTTTTGTAAGATTTCCGTACTCATTGTGAGGGAGCTGTGAGCTCTTTATTGTGGAAAAGTATTATTGATGATTTATATTGGCATGAGCCGTGACCTCTTTATTGTGGAAAAATATTGTTGTTGAAGTATTTTGACAAGTTAAATTATTTGAGCACTTGAGGTGCAAATTGTGATATATTGTGATGTTGATACGCATGCAGTGATATAAGGTCTGGGTATTGAAACGCATGCGGTGAGATAAAGGTGTCTTGAGATGCGTGGCTGGTAGGGAAACTACTAGAAGTCATGCGGTGTGATAAGGATGGCTAAAACCCGGGATGCTATTTCGGGAAAAATATTTTCTTTAAAATAAATTGTGAAGGCTCCCGCGGTGAGCTAAGAAAATGAGATATTGTGAATTTATTTATGATTTGGGACTACGAGGCGGTACCTCGTGAGTTCCCTTGTTGATATTGACTTATGGCCATAGTTGCCTTTGATTAATTGTTGTGATTTTCTTAAAGTTGAAAGGAATTCTGTTTTGATTCCCCGAGATATTATTTGCCATTATTTTGTGTAATTAAATGGTGACATGCTATTTGATTCATTTCCATTGTGATTTTATTTTATTATATTGTTAAACATTTTAACATGCAATTAATATTTTCCAGTAGGGCCTGACCTGACCTCGTCACTATTTTACTGAGGTTAGGCTTGGCACTTACTGGGTACCGTTGTGGTGTACTCATACTACTCTTCTGCACATCTTTTTGTGCAGATCTAGGTAAAGATTCCCTCGATTCAGTGGGAGTTTCGTGGGAGTTTCGTGTGAGGGAATCACGGTTGGAGTTGCCTAAGGATTATGATATCACCAATTTCTATCATCCTAGGAGGGAAAATGTAATGGTCGATGCCTTGAGTCGTAAGGCGGAGAGTTTGGGCAGCTTAGCATATTTACCGGTAGCAGAGAGGCCTTTAGCCTTGGATGTTCAGGCCTTGGCCAACCAGTTTGTTAGACTGGATGTTTCCGAGCCGATCGAGTTTTGGCTTGTATGGTTTCTCAGTCTTCTCTTTATGATCGTATCAGGGAACGTCAGCATGATGACCCACATCTTCTTGTCCTTAAGGATACAGTTCGGCACGGTGATGCCAAGGAAGGCGCAATTGGAGATGACGGTGTATTACGGATGCAGGGCAGGCTATGCGTGCCTAATGTAAATGGTTTGCATGAATTGATTCTCCAGGAGTCTCACAGTTCACGGTACTCCATTCATCCGGGTGCTGCGAAGATGTATCAGGACTTGAGGCAACATTACTAGTGGAGGAGGATGAAGAAATACATAGTGGAATATGTAGCTCGGTGCCTAAATTGTCAGCAGGTGAAGTATGAGCATCAACGTCCAAGTGGTTGTTTCAGAAGATAGAGATTCCGGAGTGGAAATGGGAGCAAATCACTATGGACTTCGTTGTTGGACTTCCACGTACTCAGTGGAAGTTTGATGCAGTTTGGGTGATTGTGGATAGGCTGACCAAGTCAGCTTATTTCGTTCCTGTGATGACTACCTACTCTTCCGAGCAGTTGGCTCGAATCTATATTCGTGAGATTGTCAGACTTCGGTGTATCGGTATCTATCATCTCTGATCGGGGTACACAATTTACCTCACGGTTTTGGAGGGCTGTACAGCGAGAGTTGGGTACTCGTGTGGAGTTGAGTACAGCATTTCACCCTCAGACGGACGGACAGTCCGAACGCACTATTCAGATACTGGAGGATATTCTTTGTGCGTGTGTGATAGATTTTGGGGGTGCTTGGGACTAGTTCTTACCACTTGCTGAGTTTGCTTACAACAACAGTTACCAGTCAAGCATTTAGATGGCTCCGTATGAGGCCTTGTATGGTAGGCGGTGACGATCTCCAGTGGGTTGGTCTGAACCGAGCAAGGCTAGACTATTGGGTACAGACTTGGTTCAGGATGCCTTGGAAAAGGTTAAGTTGATTCAGGATCGACTTCGTACAGCCCAGTCTAGATAGAAGAGTTATACGGATCGGAAGATTCATGATGTTGCATTCATGGCTGGTGAGCAGGTCTTGCTCGGGGTTTCACCTATGAAGGGTGTGATGAGGTTCGGGAATAAGGGCAAGTTGAGCCCTAGGTATATTGGGCCTTTTGAGATTCTTGAGAGAGTTGAAAAGGTGGCATACAGACTTGCACTACCACCTAGTCTCTCTGTAGTTCATCCGGTATTCCATGTTTCTATGCTTCGGAAATATCACGGCGATCTGTCTCATGTGTTAGACTTCAGTTCGGTTCAGTTGGAAAAGGATCTATCTTATGTTGAGGAACCAGTGGCTATTTTAGATAGGCAGGTTCGAAAGCTGAGGTCAAAGAACATTGCTTCCGTGAAGGTTCAGTGGAGGGGTCATCCGGTCGAGGAGGTGACTTGGGAGACCGAGCATGATATGCGCAGCTATTATCCACACTTATTCACCAGCTCAGGTACTTTTTCTAACTCCATTCGAGGACGAACGTTTGTTTTAGAGGTGGAGAATGTGATGACCTAAAATGTCATCTTTAAATTTAATAATTAATTTTGTGTTCTAAGACCTCGAAAGCACTATTTATCATTCCTCGACTTGCGTGCACAGTCCATAAAATTTTTCGGAAAGTTTTTATGTGAAAAATGGATAAATTGAGTTGACTTTGGTCAACATTTTGAGCAAACGGACTCGGATCAGTCTTTTGACAATTTCGGTAGGTCCGTATCGTGATTTGGGACTTGGGTGTATGCCTGGAATCAAATTCCGAGATCCCTAGCCCGAGATTTGGAATTTTGATAAAAAATTAAAAGTTTAAGTTTAAAAAGTGACCGGACGTCGAATTATGTGCAAACGTCCTTGTAATAGCATTTTGATAATTCCAACAACTCTGTATGGTGATTTTGAACTTAGGAGTGTGATCGGAATTTTATTTGGAAGTTCGTAGTGAAATTAGGCTTGAAATGGCTAAAATAGGAATTTAAAGTTTGGAAGTTTGACCGGGGAGTTGACTTTTTGATATCGGGGTCGGAATCTAGTTCTGAAAATTTTCACATCTACGTTATGTCATTTATGACTTGTGTGCAAAATTTGAGGTCAATCGGACTTGATTTGATAGGTTTCGACATCGAATGTAGAAGTTGGAAATTCTAAGTTTCATTAAGCTTGAATTAGAGCATGATTCATGATTTTAGCATTGTTTGATGTGATTTGAGGTTTCAAATAAGTTCTTATGATGTTTTAGGACTTGTTGGTGTATTTGGTTGAGGTCATGAGGGCCTCGGGTGAGTTTCGGATGGTTAACGGACCAAAAATGGGACTTAAACAGCTGTTGCAAATTTTCTTCTGCTGTGCAATCGAGCCCAAATATTGAAGGCCAGAAATCGAGCCCAGAAATCAAGCCGAGGATTGAAGGCAGGCTCGAGAGCCATGATCGAAGGCAGGCTCGAGGTCCATGATCGAAGGCAAGCTCGAAGGCCAGTGATCGAAGGCCACTAATCGAAGACCCAGGATCGAGGGCTATGACCAAGGCCAGTGATTGAAGACCATAAAGATCGAAGCCATGATCGATAGCCAGGATCGATGGCTGTGATCGAGCCCCAGGGTCGAGGGCCATGATCGAAGCCATGATCGAAGGCCATGACTGAGGTCCATGATCGAGGGCAATGACCGAGGTCCATGATCGAGCCCCAGGATCGAAGGTCCATGATGGAGGTCTAGCCCAGACATATCTGTAAGTTTATAAAACTGGGGATTTCGTCTCATTTGCCATTTTTGACGAATTTGAGCTTGATCAGAAGCGATTTTTGACAGATGTTCAAGGAAAAATATTTGGGTAAGTGATTCTAACACGAATTTGGTCAATATACACGAATATATCATTGTTTTCACCATTTAATTAGTGTAATGAGATGGAAATTTGGAAAAAATTTAGAAACCTCATAAAACCGAATGTTTGAGATTTCTGTGTCGATTCGGAGTCGGATTTGAGTGAAACTGGTATGGTTGGCCTCGTAATTGAATGGGTTGTCGGATTTTGCAAGTTTCGCCGGATTCCGAGACGTGGGCCCCACGGACAACTTTTGAGTTAATTTCGGATTTTATTGAAAATATGTAGTATTTTCTTATGAAATTGATTCCTTTAATTTTTGTTGACCGTATCGAATTAATTATGACTAGATTTGAGTCGATCGGATTCGGAAAATCGAGGAAAAGGCATACTACTTGATTAAATTGGAGCAAGTCGAGGTAAGTGACTTGTCTAACCTTGTGTGGGGGAAATTTTCCCTAGGATTGGTATTGAAGTGATAAATTGTAATGTATTGAAAGTCGTGTACACAAGGTAACGAGTGTGTACACGGGCTAAATGTGAAAGATTATGTTTTTTTTAATTGTGTAGATCATTGTTGCGCATTAATTAAATTATTTTATTCTGATATATTCTTCATCATTGATTTAATGTTTATATTTTAAAGTTGTTTGACCTTATCCTGCTAATTGTTTTTCCTATTCATTATTTGAAGTTGATTTTCTTTAAATTAAATATTATTAATATGAAATATGTGACATTTTTAAATTTGGTATTGAAGCAACGTATTAAAGATTTTGAAATATTATTTTGCTGAATTATTTATTTCTGAATATTTTTGTAAGATTTCCGTACTCATTGTGAGGGAGCTGTGAGCTCTTTATTGTGGAAAAGTATTATTGATGATTTATATTGGCATGAGCCGTGACCTCTTTATTGTGGAAAAATATTGTTGTTGAAGTATTTTGACAAGTTAAATTATTTGAGCACTTGAGGTGCAAATTGTGATATATTGTGATGTTGATACGCATGCAGTGATATAAGGTCTGGGTATTGAAACGCATGCGGTGAGATAAAGGTGTCTTGAGATGCGTGGCTGGTAGGGGAACTACTAGAAGTCATGCGGTGTGATAAGGATGGCTAAAACCCGGGATGCTATTTCGGGAAAAATATTTTCTTTAAAATAAATTGTGAAGGCTCCCGCGGTGAGCTAAGAAAATGAGATATTGTGAATTTATTTATGATTTGGGACTACGAGGCGGTACCTCGTGAGTTCCCTTGTTGATATTGACTTATGGCCATAGTTGCCTTTGATTAATTGTTGTGATTTTCTTAAAGTTGAAAGGAATTCTGTTTTGATTCCCCGAGATATTATTTGCCATTATTTTGTGTAATTAAATGGTGACATGCTATTTGATTCATTTTCATTGTGATTTTATTTTATTATATTTTTAAACATTTTAACATGCAATTAATATTTTCCAGTAGGGCCTGACCTGACCTCGTCACTATTTTACTGAGGTTAGGCTTGGCACTTACTGGGTACCGTTGTGGTGTACTCATACTACGCTTCTGCACATCTTTTTGTGCAGATCCAGGTACTTCTTACCAGGCTAGATTTCAGTGAGTACCTGTGCACGGAGACTTCGAGGTATATTTGCTAGCGTCTGCAGACTCCGGAGTCCCCTTCTATCATTATTGTGTTGCTTTCTTATTTTCTTTAGACCTTGATATATATAAAGACATTGAAGATAAATTCTTAGAAGCTTGTGACTTATTTTTACCGGGTTTTGGGAGTTGAAATTGTTTGAATTGTAGTTTATTTATTTCAAATTTAAATGTTTATTCTGCATTGATAGGCTTACCTAATCTTAGAGACTAGGTGTCATCACGACATCCTGCGGAGGGAATTTGGGGTCGTGACAAAGCTTCACCATACCATGCTCTTTGGGGAGTGAAAAGTTCGACAAGGCACCTCTGTGATTCTGGTGCGTCTATAAATCTAATGCCTCTGTCTGTATTCAAGAAACTAGAAGGTGAACTTGGAGTGATCAAATCAATACTATTGTCCCTACAACTGGCCGACCAGACCACCATTCTACCTGAGGGAATCATTGAAGATATTCTAGTGCGGGTGGACAAGTTTTTGTTCCCCGTAGACTTTATTGTGGTGGATATGAAAGTGAACAAGGAGGTGCCTTTAATTCTAGGGAGGCCATTTTTATGTACACATAGAGCCATCCTTGATATCTATTAGGGGCATCCTATGCTCAGAGTGGGCAATGAGAAAGTGGTGTTCCAGATGAAGAGAATGATGAAATACCCCAGTGATGAGGCATCTTCCTACTCGTGTTTCAAGCTAGATGTCATTGGAGAGTTGGCTGAAAAATACAATTTTGACAAGCTTGTGGGGGATGCTCTAGAGAGGTGCATTACTCGGTCTAGCACAGTGGAGGATGAAGATCCTGAAATAAAGAAAGAGGTCGAAGCTCTTGAAACTGAGGATCAAGTGGTTGATGAGGAGGAACTAAAAGAGGAGGCTCCTAAGCCCAATGTGGAATTGAAAGTCCTCCCCACTCACTTGAAATATGCTTTTCTCGAAACTAATAATTTTCCTGTGATTATTTCTGCTGACTTGATAGGTACATAGGAGCAAAGGTTGGTGGAGCTGCTGACAAAGCACAAGAAGGCCATTGGTTGAAGTATAGTTGATATTCAAGGAATCAGTCCAGCCATTTGCATGCATAAAATTCTGTTGGAAGAAAATAGCAAGCCAGTGGCGCAGCCTCAACGCAAGTTGAATAAAAATTTGGATGAGATAGTGCATAAGGAGATCATCAAATTGCTAGATGTGAGAGTGATTTTTCCCATCTCTGATAGCTAGTGGACTAGTATATTGCAAGTTGTACCTGAAAAGGGGGGAATGACAGTGGTGAAAAATGAAGATAATGAATTGATCCCCACAAGAACAGTCACTGGGTGGAAAATGTGTATTGATTATAGAAGGCTGAATAATGCAACAAGGAAAGATCATTTCTCACTGCCCTTAATTGACCAAATGCTCGATAAAGTGGCTGGACATGGATGTTATTGCTTCTTGGATGGGTACTCAGGCTACAATCAGATACCCATTGCCCCAGAAGATGTCGAGAAGACCACATTCACTTGCCCGTCAGGTATTTTTGCTTAAAGGAGGATGTCATTTGGGTTGTGTAATGCACCTCCCACTTTTCAGTGGTGCATGATGTCTATATTCTCCGATTTAAAGAGGAAGTGTCTAGAGGTGTTCATGGATGATTTCACCCTTTTTGGTGAAGACTTTGAGGATTGCTTAATGAATTTAAAGCTCGTGTTTGAACGTTGTGAAGCCACTCACTTGGTCCTTAACAGGGAAAAGTATCACTTCATGGTGAAGGAGGGAATTGTACTGGACCACAAAGTAACCGCACATGCAATTGAAGTTGACAGAGCTAAGGTTGATGTAATTGCTAGGCTCCCTCCACCGACTTCTATGAAGAGCATAAGAATTTTATTGGGACATGCTTGGTTCTATATGAGGTTCATCAAAAACTTTTCCAGCATTACCAAGTCGTCGACAGCATTTCTAGCGAAAGATGCCAAGTTTATTTTCAATGTGGAGTGCTTGAGAGCATTCGAATTGATAAAGCAAAAGCTTGTGAGTGCTCCTATTATGGTGAAACCTAATTGGAGCCAGCCATTTGAGATAATGTGTGATGCTAGTGATGTAGCTGTGGGAGCAGTTCTGGGGCAACGAAGAGATAAAATGTTTAGCCACATCTACTATGCAAGTAGGACACCGAATGATGCTCAAGTCAATTATGCCACTACTGAGAAGGAGTTCTTTGCTGTGGTCTTTGCTTTTGACAAGTTTAGATCATACCTTGTGGGGAGTAAGGTGATTGTACACACCGAACACTCAGCTTTGAAATACATGTTGAGTAAGAAGGAGTCCAAGTCGCATCTGATGTGGTTGGTGTTGTTGCTCTAAGAGTTTGACTTGGAGATCAAAGATAGGAAGGGCACAGAAAATCAAGTCACAGGTCATCTATCTCGACTTGAGAAACCTCTAGTTGAAACAGTTGAAATAAGGGAAGAGTTCCCTGATGAGCAGATTTTCTACATAGCTGCGGTCTCTGAAAGGCCGTCTTGGTATGCTAATATAGCCAACTTTTTTGCTAGTAGATGGTTCCCTCGTGACCTCACTCATGATCAAAGTCGGAAGCTTCAAGGTGAGGTAAAACGTTATTTTTGGAATGACCCTTTCTTGTTTAAACTGTGTGCAGATTGTGTGATTCAAAGATGTGTGCCTAAAGGAGAGATGGCAAGAATTCTGTCTCATTGCCATGATGGAGCAGCTGGAGGACACTATGGTGGAAATCGCACGCAGCAAAGGTCATGGAAACCGGTTTCTTTTATCCTACTTTGTACAAAGACGCAAGAGTGTATGTAGCTGCATGTGACAAGTGTTAAAGGGCAGGTAACATTAGCAAGAGGGACGAAATGCCTCTCAACTGCATCCTGGTATGTGAAATTTTTGATGTTTGGGGCATTGGTTTCATGGATCTGTTCCCAATGTTGCATTATTATAAGTATATCCTAGTAGCCATTGACTATGTCTCAAAATGGGTCGAAGCAATCCCTACTAGAACCAATGATGCTCGGGTAGTGCGTGAGTTCTTACAGAAGAACATCTTTACCCTCTTTGGGACACCTCGAGTGATTATCAGCGACAATGGGTCACACTTTGTGAACAAGCAGTCTGCTGCACTATTGTCCAAGTATGGGGTCACACACAAAATAAGAATCTCGTACCATGCCCAGACTAATGGGAAAATCGAAGTGGCTAACCATGAACTTAAACGAATTCTTGAAAAGATGGTTAGTGCCTCTCGTAAATATTGGTCTGTAAAGTTGGATGAAGCTCTATGGGCATACAGAACTGTATTCAAAACAACCATAGGGACTTCGCCATTCAAATTAGTGTATGAAAAATCGTGTCATCTACCTGTTGAAATAGAACATAAAGCTTATTGGGCAATTAAGATGCTTAATCTTGATCTTAGTCTTGCAGGTGAACACAGATTGGTACAGATGAATGAATTGAAAGAATTTATACTAGACGCGTATGAAAATGCGAGAATCTTTAAGGAAAAGACAAAGAGGTGGCATGACCGCCTGATTAAGCCAAAGGAGTTTCATGAAGCGGACTTAGGTTATTCCCTGAAAAATTCAAGTCAAGATAGATAGGTCTGTATGTGGTGAAACATGTCTCACCGTATGGCGCCATTGAGATACAAGATGAGGAGGGGAATGTGATCTTTAAAGTGAATGGGCACAGGTTGAAACCATACCTTGTTGGAGGATTTGACAAGCAATCCTCTAGCATCGTGATCAATTGAGCCTAAGTGATGGAGTCAAACTGACGACTATAACTCGGAACTAATTCTATTTTATTTTATTTTTTATTTTTTTTATTTTTTTTAGAATAGTTTAATTGATTATAGATTAAGACTAATTGTATTTTAGGAGTCATCAGAAGTAATATGACGCAGAATGAAGCTCGAGCACGAGGGAGTAGTCAAGAAGCATAAAAATGTGGATTATGCAAATTTTTTGCATTTTCTGCGTCGCCCAGTGCAACGCATAAGGTGTCGCAGTAGTGCAGTTCATTGTCAGAGTTCAGAATTAGTCAGAGAGTTAGCAGAACCCAAATTTGTACTAATGTGTCGCAGGGGGAGACGCCCAATGCGTCGCATTAGCACATCTTCTCATCGGGTAATTCCAAACATCAGAGAATGGGCAGACTGCAAAATGCACTGATGCGTCGCATAGAGTGGTGCGCCATGCGATGCATCAGGTAAGCTTTTTTGAAAAAAAAAAAAGAGAAACAAAAAATTTTGCCCCATTCCCCTAAAATACTAAACCTGTCCGCCCCAAACACACCTCTTTCTCTTTCTTTGTCTCTAAACACCCTAGAAGAAAGGAACCCAAAACCCTTTTCCCCTCCCAAATTTCATCTCTCTCTCTTGTTGTCCACTCATCGCCCTCAACTCCTTTCTCTGTCTCACTTCTTGCAACCAAGTAAGTTCTCTCTCTCTCTCTTCTCGTTTCTTTTTGTGAAGTTTAGTTTTAAAATATAAAAAAAATCAGAAAACAAAGAAACAAAAAGAGGAAGAAGATGAACTTTGAAATTTTGTAGTTGGTTACCTACTCTCTTGTTAAGTAACTATTTTTCCTAGTGCAATGTTGGTATGGGTGTTGTTTGGGAGTAGATTGCTCTTGGATTGGTTGATTTTTGGGCAAAATTATTCTTTGATAAAGTGTTTAGGTGTGCCTTCTTTCTGTTGCATGCTAGTTTTTTGATTAATTGCTTGAAGGGGAATGATGGGGTTTTGGTCATGTTGGGTTGTGTTGGCTAGGCTGTGATGGAAATTTTGGAATTGTGCGTAAGGGATGATTCGTCATAGTCTATAAATGCAATATGTGTAGAACTGGTCACTAGTGCTAATCGACCGCCGCCCTGAGCATGTAATGCCTAGATAATACTTTGTTGCACTTCGCAATAAGTGGCTTGTATGCGTTTTGTTCTCGACATTGACATTAAGAAATTAAGTATGGTAGGTGTTTAACTAGTTGCTTGAACGGAAGAATGATGCACTTTTGTTAATGCTTGAGGTGATGCATAGTTTTTTCATAAAGTGTTCATGGATTATAAGTGTGGGGTGGGCGGTCACGGACTAAATACGTTGCCACAATTGTGGTGGTTGTTGAGCCTCTGTATCGCTATTGGCGAGTTGTGAATGTTTTGTTTTGTTGCATATGGGGTAGTCTGATTCCCCTGGTTCTTGCATGTGAGCATGCTAGTGACATAAGTGTGGGGTGGCTCTCCCCCTACTTTGACCTTACTTCTGCTTTTATTGTGTCATACCTAAGTTGTTCATCTTGTGTAGGAACAATGCCTTGTCAAGATAGAAAGCGTAAGAATACTGGTACTCTTGCAGGTGCTTCCAGTAGCCGTCAGCCTGCTAGGAGGGCA
Organism: Nicotiana tomentosiformis; assembly: GCF_000390325.3. Taxonomy (NCBI): domain Eukaryota; kingdom Viridiplantae; phylum Streptophyta; class Magnoliopsida; order Solanales; family Solanaceae; genus Nicotiana; species Nicotiana tomentosiformis. Next base: position 140,058,345 of record NC_090819.1, read on the forward strand.
CTTACCATTGTGGACTTCTCATATGGCTCACACCCTGATGTGACATACTCGGATGTTGATATGCCAGAGCCCACATATGGGGTGTTATCAGTGCTTCCCCAATCACGCGAGTGGTTTCGTGACTTTGTCCCATCTGGGGAGCCTATTGCTGATGTTGGGATTGATTGGCGGAAGTTTCATAAGAAGTATCTGGAGCTATATGCCAACATCGCCGCAATAAAATTGGATGGCCTGTATGATTCCATCGGAGGAGCTAATTTTGGTATAGTGAAGGAGTTTTACGCCAACTGGGAACACGGATTCCAGTATGACGGGGAGTACACTGTCCAAATTTATAGGAGAAGAGTTAAATTTTCTGTTGAGATAATTAATGATGTGTTGGATTTCAGGAATGAGTCTCATGCTCAGTTTGTGGCATTTATGAAGAGGCCTGCTTACCAAGCCATCCGCGAACTTCTCTGCGGACCTAATTCCTTGGCTGCTTGGAATAGGGATAAGGATGACCGACATTCCACCATGACTCGAGCCAATTTGCAGCTACCAGCCAAAGTGTTATTACGGTTTATCAATAAAAATATTTTACCAAGCAGCAATAATTCCACTGTTTCACGCCTTTGGGTGTGTTTGATATATGCTATGATGACTCGGATGCCGGTGAATATGGGCAAGATTATTATAGCTAACATGGCTAGGGTAAGGATGGTTAGATTGCAGAAGTTTCTCTATCCGAGCATGTTGACTAGGTTGCTACTACGCCACGGTATGCCTGTTGATGATCAGTTTGATCGACAGCTTCCCCCAGTCACCAAGCTCTATGATATCACTATTGTGCAGGATTCGGGTCCTACTAGATTCGCGATGACCTCGGACCAGAGGCATGACAGGATGGAGGATATGATGTAGTTTTTGTTTGCTGACATGTAATTGCGGGCTGATCGTGGGGAGGTTGACATTGAGGCTTTGGCATAGCAATACCATTTGGGGTTCCTTGCCAGGCATTTTTTGGTATTGGATGGTGGTCCTGCACTTCGTCCCGATGAATATGTCAACTCTGTTATGGAGGACGATGATGAGACTGCTATTCCCGGAACTATTGATGGCGTCGATGACTAGGCCCAGGCCTTAGAGTGTCCTTTACCACCCTTGTTTATTGCTTTGCATTGGGGACAATGCTATCTCTTATGTGTGGGGTGGGGTTTTCCTATTTGCTTGTATTTGTTTGGTTGGTTTCTTGCTTATTTGACAATGTGGCCTGTAATCGTAACTCTGGATTTTATTTGGCCTATAATAGCTAGTAACTCATGTAGTAGTAGTTCGACTTTGCCCAATGATGGATTTTGTCGGTTGACTTCTTGAGGGATTTAAAGTCGAATGAAAAGAAAATATATATTTATATATAATTTTGAAAAATCCAAAAATATGTCTTTTATGTTATTTTATTTTATTTTTATTTTATTTTCCTAGGTAGTGTAGTAATTCTCCCTTGGTTTTTCTTTATGTCGCGATTCTTTTCCAAGAGTTTTAATTGAACCGGGTGTAGTTACTTTTTTTATAGGAATAAAAAATCTTGAGTCGTAGGGCTAATTTGAAGAAATTTCCCTTAACTGCATATACCTTGAGAGTGGCGAGTGCCTTAGTTGTAACGCCTAGGCTCAGTTCTTGACTCGTAAATAAGTGCCTTAATTTGTTAATCTCGATTGTGCTTAACTGCTTTGACTAGAGAGTCGGGAAAGATCCGATCCTAAGTAAGTTATGTGCCAATGTGTGAGTGAGGTTTTTGTTGATATTATGTGCATCTCAGTGATGTCTAGAACTTGCCTCGTGTGTTTGCAAAGCGAAATAGTAGTCTTGTTCAGTATAGAAAGTGATATAGGTATTTTCTTTGTTGATCCAATTATATGTTTGTGACCCACCTAATTGTGATGTATCTTAGTTAGCCCTGTTGAGCCTGTAATCCTATTTCTTTGGCAACCACACTATAAGCCAGACCCATTTGTTTGAATTGACCATCTGTTTGAACCGTTTACCTCTCTTGAGCACATGAATTTGGTATGAGTTTGTTAAAAGCTACGTGGAGGTATGGTTGGGTTTTGAGTGAAACTATAGAAAAGGGGAAAGTTGCACTGAATGAAAGAAAAATAATTATTGTGAGAGCCACTTGTAGGAAGTTGAAAAAAAAATGTTGATATTTGTGTATATTATAAAGAAACTTATTTCGTATTAGTGGTAAATACTGCTTTGTCTGTGCTTAAAGAAATTGGGAGCTTGGTGGTAATATGATGTGAAGGTTATGGTTAGGTCCAACACACGTGTGGGGGTTAAACTGTGAAATTGTAAGTATTAGAGTGCTCAGGGAGGTGTAGCCACTATCTCCATATGTATCCTACACGTCCCA